>NC_079430.1:18232108-18239608 GCF_026213295.1 Gadus chalcogrammus
TAACACTGTAGTCACTGTGTAGGTCTGAAATGATTTCTAACTACATGTGGGATGGAATCCACCCCAGGGCCTAGTATACTGGGTTGTCTCTGACCTGTCCAGCATTTGGAGTCTGCCTTAAAAGAGTACAATAAGGTTTGTGGGTTTTTAAAATCACATCGCAACGATCAACCCTCCATTTAGGAAGCATAGGACATCGGAATGTTATTGTGTTGGCAGAAGTGTTTTTTTATTGTTCATCAACACACCTTGAGATGATTCGATGGAGGACATTGTTGTGTTTGAAACTGCAACGGCGTTTCTCATGTGTGACAAAACAAAGTTTTCAATAGCTTAGGTAATAGTATATTTATGTCTTGATTTAGGGTTTTGCAGTACTGCAACTCTCATGAGTCCCCTCAACATGGCAGCCTCTCAACAACAAAACATCCCATGATGCATTCTGCTGCACAAGCCCTTATGTAGATGGTATATCGGAGGCTCCTTGTTTCTCTATCGTATGCTCTCAGCATAAAGCGGAGCACCACAGCGTCTATACATATATAATATAGCAAGTACGTGACCCCATGTGGAGGAGTCGCAGTTGAACCGCCAGGCTCTGTGTTGTCTCCCAACATCTTCGCACAGCATGATAAAAGCACAGAGTCGATCACGCTGCTGGACACGATTTTCGGAAAAAGTAAGGGTCTGCACAAAAGCACAGAATAAATCGAAGTAAAAAGTGTGCATGTGTGTGTGTGTGTGTGTCTGTGTGTGTGTTTAATATTTTTTTATATTTAGCAGATCCTGTCCCAGAAGACCCTATATGAAAGAGGCCTGAAATATACCTGAGACAGTTCACTTTAGACTCGCGTACTTTACTTCGCTTCATTTTAATTTTATATGCAGGCATATTTTATAGAATTATGTCGTTGGTAAGATGCATATTTTATCTACTACTTTTACTTTTTATGTTTATGTTATGTTATTTTTGGTTTATATTGCAGGTTGGTTTTAGTCTATTCTTCTTACTTTGATGTTTGATGTTTTTAGCCGAAGCTGAGCAACTTTAACAAATTACTTCCTTTGGCTTCTATTAAGTGATCAGCATGGGTCTCTGTATCTGTGTGAATCCAAATTGGCAATGAATTTCAACTTAGAATTCTGCATTGTACGCAGATAGCTCATTTTCTTCTTTCACCTGCTCCCATACATAACTATGGGAGTGGCGGCACTTAAAAACACCAATCAAATTCAAGTCACGTCGTTAGCAATTGGCTTATCAGCAATGCTGCAAATTCGGTTCCAGTCCATAACATTAGGCAACGCAAGTCACGTTTCCGTTGAAGGGTCAAACGTTGCACACTCACTTTCAACGTTTCAGTTTCACTTTCACTTTCACTTTGGGTCCTTGTTGACCCCCCGTGTAAACCTCTTCCTCCAGCGGTCCCTTAGCTCCCGCTTGTCTCCTATAATTTCCTCCCTGCTAACAAGCCAGTGTGTTAGTGTGTGTGTGATTATGTGTGTGTGTGTGTGTGTGATGGCTAATTAGCATTGTGTGCAGCTGCTGTCCCTATGACACTGCCTCTTACACCATGCCGCCACTGTTTATCACCCCTGTTGGCCCAGAAACACTGTGTATTGTCTGAGGACTCTGCTCCTTTTCCAGTGCACACACACACATGCAAGCGCACAAACAAAAAAATTCAACCACAGACACACAAACGCAGTTAAGCGCACGTGCACACACACAAGTTCACACACAGACACACACACGCACGCACATCTACAAAACCAGACACACATTAAAAATAGGAGATGAGGGGTGAAAGAGGCTGAGAGCCAGCTGATAGAGGGTGGGGTGAGTGGGGATGGGGGGTATGATAAAGGGGGAGGTGAGAGGCAGACAGGTACCTGAACAAGACATGAAATAGGGACTCGGTCCATGATGAAAGATTGGGTTTTATGATGCAGGAGGGAGCCATTCGGTTTTTTAAATCGTAAAATGTGACCCGGGACCTGATTATTCCAGTCAGCGATACACACTTGTTTCATTCACTGATATTGATAACAGCTAACAGCTAGGCACCCATAGCTAACTGTTTGAGATATAAAGTATTAAATCATAAGGATTTTGTATATTAAATAACTTATACAGTGTGTATGCACAATTTTTCTGGGCAATGAGAACATCAGGAATTATATAAAATTATATTCTATCATAGCACTTTTTGTATTTCTACATGTGAATGGGTAAATGGAACAATCAACTATCAATGTACAATTATAATAGTATTAAAGTTGAACCTATGATTGGGTGTGCAACGACTTGGTCTTATACCTCATCACGGGGCTTGGATTGTACGAATTTGCCTTCTTCGTGATTTCCGTCTGAACCGTCAAACCCGTAGCTACGAGTGCTAGCGCTAAAGCTGAACTACATGTGAACCTTATTTCTTCCCAACAGAATACATGTCACAACAGGGGTGTACACGGGTCAGGACACGGTCAACTTTTTGTTGTTGGCTGCACATAGATACGGCTTTAACATGTGATAACGGAGTGTTATGCAGGCTCAATTATGAGTGGTAAAAGCATGAACACTAGCTAGCCTTGCCCAAGGGTGACTCGTGTTAGCCAGAACACATAGAGGCCTTTCAAAAGGTTAACTGGCTGCTAGAGTGACGACTGACCACTGTTGCTGTTTGATTACTTTTACTGCGTGGTTTATTATTTGTGTTCTTGTTGTATTCTCTGCTTCTCTCCGCCGTCCTCACAATTCACTTTATTATATTTCTAAAATGCGGGTGAATAAAAGAAAATAATACACAAAGCTCTGTTTTTTAAATGTTGTCATTTTATTCCTCACTTGTCCTTCCCCTCCTGGCCTCCTATTCAACCACTTTTATTCCAGTTTATGTTTTTCTTTGCTTCAAGGAGAAATAGCGAAAGTGTTTCTTTTTATAATAATTTATTTCAGAGAAAGAGTTCCGCGGTAACGGCTGCATTTTCTAACTGACTTTCTTTTCAAACAGACCAACAGTGCGGAGCGAGCTCACTTAGCTTAGCGTAGCATTGGGGGCTCCGGGGTTGGGGGCATGTGTCGTCCAGTGTGGGCCTGTCAAGCCTGGGATGGTGATAAAGTTCCGGGGAGCCTGCCTTGACACTGATGGGTGTCGATGTCAACGGTGGCAGCAGCTAATTTAAAGTCAATTAACGGTGACATTATGCTCTAGGAGGCGTCGTACTATATCTACCGAGCGCACGCCACAAACGCTAATTACATTAGCATCAGCCCCATACTCTGGTCTTTACTCCCCCTATATCTAGTCTCTCTCTCTGTCTCTCTGTCTCTCTCTCTCTCTCTCTCTCTCTCTCTCCAACCCCCCTTCTCTCTCCAACCCCCCTTCTCTCTCTCTCTCTCTCTCTCTCACTCTCTCTCTCACTCTCTCTCTCTCTCTCTCTCTCTCTCTCTCTCTCTCTCTCCCTCTCCCTCTCCCTCTCTCTCTCTCTGAATCAATTATCTCTCAACCACTCTGCTATGCACAACCACATCAATCGGTCTAAATGGACCTATTGGTGGGGGGGTGTATCGTAAATGATTTTAAGATCTTTTGTTAAATAAGTGATTATCACATTCACGCCTTTATTTCCATATGTCAACTCCCTCTGCCTCCCTCCCTCTTCCTCCCTCCCTCCCTCCCTCCCTCCCTCCCTCCCTCTTCCTCCCTCCCTCCCTCTCTCCCCCTCCGTCTCCCTTCCCTCCCCCCTCCCTCTCCCACTTTCCTAAAAGTAAAAACAACTATAACCAACGATGCAAACAAGTATATTGGAACTAAGAAGTTAAAAGTTGAAAGTTAATAATTATTAATAAATAGATATTATTGACCATTGCAAATATGTACACACGACAAACCTAATCCGGACTATCAAATCAAATCATGTGCTATCACCCAATATATCCTAATCTATTGCAATATAATATAATGCAACCTAATATTTTATAATCAAATCAAACCTTATTTGCTGTAATCAAATCTCATCTAATCGAATATATCCTAATCTATTAAAACCTAATGCGTCATTATGTAACGCCATCCCATTTTACATAATATAATAATCTGTTTTCATTTTATCCAACCTGATCTGGTCCACTATAATTTTATCTCATTTCATTTAATCAATATATCCTAATGTGTTATCATCTTAAACAACCTCAAAGTCACAATGTTAATCCAACCTTGTCTGGTCCACTATGTTCAAATTTCTTTATTAGGAATAACTCCTTGAAACCGAGATGGGTTCAACTCACTCCTAATGGGTTATTCCTAATAAAGAAATTTGAACATAGTGGACCCGACAAGGTTGGATTAACATTGTGACTATTAGGTTGTTGTGACTAATAATTGTGACTAATAATTTTGTTTACAGGAATAACCCCTTGAGTTTAACCCATCTCGGTTTCAAGGGGGTCCTTAACAATATAAAGAACAATAACAACATATTAAGAACATATTTCGCAATAACACCAAAAACGAAACAATCAAACAAGCAAAAACATCACACACAAACAAACGCATACACACGCACGCACACGCACACACGCACAATAATTAAAGGTTAACATTAAACCTGCATACTTTTTCATAAGGGAAGAAGTAAATACATTGGGAGGTGATGGGATGGCTCAAAACAGACGAAATTGAGACACGTATCACAGTATTTGATTAAAGACATATAACCTAACATAACCTCATTGCTCCAAACCAGACCATGGGTGACCACACCCTAACCTGTCCTCTCCCTCCCCCCCCCCAGGCCTGGAGAAGGTGGGCCGGGACTCCAGCTACGAGCAGGAGGGCAAGGTGCAGTTCGTCATGGACGCTGTGTACGCCATGGCTCACGCCCTGCACCGCATGCACCGCCAGCGTTGCCACGGAAACCCCGGCTTCTGCCAGGACATGGCCGACAACATCGACGGCAAGGAGCTGCTCAGCCACATACGGGCCGTCAGCTTCAACGGTGAGTCCCTCCGTAGGCGGCGGAGTAGGGGGCCACGCTTTTATTTTGAAGAGGGCATCGGCCGAATGAGACGAGGGTAAGAGTTTATCGTGGATGCAGATCACAGGGGTATCTTATGGAGTGTTTTACAGATGAAGTTATCAGGTACATGTAGAAAGTCGTATTCTGATCAAATATCTAAAGGGAGGATAATTTCACCCTTCATCTGCCCCCTCCCCATAGTCAATTGTCCTGTTTTTGTGTGTGCTTTCATTGTTTATTATGTTTGTGTATTTCTGTGTCTTTTGTTGAACAATCTTTTATGGGAGTTAGGAATGACATCAACAAACGGACACACGCACATGCACACACACACAAACATACACACACATACGCTTACGCACACACACCTCAGTCCCGGGTTCCATCCCACCCTGTTCTCATCCGTCCATTGTTATCTCCTTCTTTCTCCTCCTCTTTCCCTTTCTCCCCAGTCTCCTCCAGCTCCAACAGACGAGCTGAGGCTTCAGCCCTACCAGGTTGAACCAACAAATCAAACTAAATAAACGCACAAACAATAACATGCAAAACAGGGGCCTGTTCCAGAAAGCCTGATTCATGAAACTCCAAAATGAATTGAAATCCAGCATTTTTCGTTCCAGAAACAAAGATTAGCGACAATCCCAGGACCATGACATATTTATACACCTTTATACTTAATATTCATAGACCCGGTTGCAGATTAGTTTTGTTCCAAAGATTTTAAAGTTGGCCTTCTTTCACATTCTTACTTCCCCGAATATATCAACAAATTATTTCACAGGATCAGAAAGAAATACCTCTTTGAATGTCCAAACACAACACTCTTTGTAAAAAGTTTTAGGAATTTTCCTAACTTCTCCTTAACTTCCCTTTCCTCCATTCCTTCGTTTTTTACAAAAATAAGTAGCACCAATCACATCATGCAAACATTATACATCCTCATGACGACCACGTGACCAGCTGTTCAGTTCGCTATTAGTGGTTCGACGATGACACCTTTCACGTCACACTATTGTCATTTGACCCAACAAGAGTTTTGAGTAAAACCACATCTCTAAAATGTGTTTAATCCAAAATTCTTCGGACTTGGGCTAACGCAATACATCTCCGATCTCCGACTGTGTGTTGCTATCTGGACCGATGAGCATAACTGGCTTTCTGGATCAGGACCCTGCATGTTGTATTAACGCCCAGCGTGGAGGGGTATGGTAGTGGGGGGTGGGGGGTGGCTCCCAGGCTAATTTCCCTGCGTCCTGTTCATTAGCAAACGGACACAAGTGTGAGTAGCGACGCAAAACCTGGCTGGAGTGTAGCTTGAAGTAATACTCCAAATTATACTTCTGTTATGAATAGCCAGCGTACACAGTGGGTCTCTACGTCACCTGCGTAGTGCACAAAAGACATTCCGGTTGGCTAGCCTGATCCCTCAAAACAAATCAGGTTAGCCCACTTCGGCTTTCCCCCATATCCTCCGATACATTTCTGATGGACTGAATCATGATGGACTCTAACTTTTGGTGGTTTTCATAGAGGAAACACCATTTCCACATTATTATGATAATCTACAGATCACCTAAAGACTACTTAGGTCATTGTAACAAAAGTCGCCAAATGAGGTGACTTTCAGGGACTTTTGGTGGACTAAACGCTAAAAACGGTGTAGAAACCCACGCTGTAACTTCGGCGGCTATTTGACGCATAATTTGCCTTTGGAAGTCGGAACTGTCTGAAAACAAGAAAAAAGTGGGGGAATAAAAACACAAAAATGTATGAATGAATAAAAATTGCATTTTCAGTTGCTGCCGATCGATAGGATCCATGTTGGAAAGGGTTTTCCCTCCATTTTATAGGAGACCCTGTTGCGCTTGATTCTAATTTGGACGTCTGATACTGCACGCTTTTAATTTGGCGAAATCCAGTAATTCGGTGAAGAGCCCGAGGGCCGAATATGGATTACGCATCTAACACATGTTGTCTCCGGGGCTTATTATTGACTGCAGATTTTTAAATTACTAAATATTTCTATTCATCCTCAATTTGTCACACTTTGAACTTGTTTTCATTCATCCCACGTCTCGCTAACGGGGCTAACGAGTTAACGTTATTTTCCGCTCTCTCTCTCTCTCTCTCTCTCTCTCTCTCTCTCTCTCTCTCTCTCTCTCTCTCTCTCTCTCTCTCTCTCTCTCTCTCTCCCTCCTCTGCTTCACATCAATCTTCTCACTTTGCTCATTCCTCGTTTCCAGAGATGACACTACCTGCTTCTTTCAGGACGCTTTGTGTTCATTTCCTGCCTTTGTTCATCGAGTATAAGCGCTTTTCGGGGCGAAGAGAAAACTTTTTTTCTTTTTGGAGCCACGTGTGCATGATTCTAGAGACCTCATGTAGCTTCGTTATTTTAGTTCTCACTTTGCATGCATGCTATTGTTGCTCTAGAAAGTGCCTGATGCCAATGTTCTTGTGTTCTTAACCCATTCTTCC
>NC_079430.1:18242108-18264608 GCF_026213295.1 Gadus chalcogrammus
CAGTTAACGGCAAGTGACCTCACTACATAAACGGTATCATGAAGCGCGCAAAGCCAACACAACTTATCCTCTAAGTGAAATCCTCATGCAGAATAAACACAAGCTGCTCAATGTTTAGCCTTTCTCTCCCTTAATGCGTCCTATTCGGAGAGAGCAGCGAAGAAGCCAAAGGCTTTCTGACTTTACGGACAGCTGATAGCGGTAATCCGTCACGCCGTAAAGGGAGAACGCCCGCGCGGATCCACCTTATGATGGCCTTAAACCAAACGACCGGAAAGAACAGAAAGAGAGAAAACACATTTGTGTTCTGAAGCACCTTATGTATTTGTAACCCGGTATGTATGTAGGTTGTAATGCTTCCAGGAGTTGATGGATCAGCATGAAGAATGGAACAGCCAAGGACACACACAGAAATATATATATGCATTCATATACAATGAATGTTTAAGAGCACTTTGCTGAGAGAACGATCATCAAGGACACATAACCCCCACTGAGTTTTGCAAACGGAAACTGACAGACACAAACAAAGGACAAAACATTTTAAAATTGGAGTGGACATGTCCCATTTATGTCAATGAATCCATGTGCGTACGTCATCACGTGCGGGTGGTGGTGTGTGTGTGCGTGTGTCTATTTGTGTATGTGTTTGTGTGTGTGTGTGTGTGTGTGTGTGTGTGTGTCTATGTCCATACGGTTGTTTGTGTGTGTCTGTGTCTGTGCATTTGTGTGTGTGTGTGTGATTTTTCATCTGTGTGTCTGTCTGAGTGTTTGTGTGAGTGTGTATGTGTGTTTGTGTGTGTATGTCTTTGCGTTTGTGTGTATGTCCGTTTGTGTCTGTTCATGTGTTGCTGTGCTTGTGTCTATGTCTGTGTATGCGTGTATTTGTGTGTGTGTGTGTGTGTGTGTGTGTGTGTGTGTGTGTGTGTGTGTGTGTGTGTGTGTGTGTGTGTGTGTGTGTGTGTGTGTGTGTGTGTGTGTGTGTGTGTGTGTGTAAGCTCGTCGTGCACCGAAAAATTTCATTAGGATCTTATCAGAGCTGGAGTCGTCGGTCCCGCCGGGCAACAAGATGGCCATCACCATGGGAACTGGTGGAAGCTAATTAGAAAGGGTTGATGATGAACTTTACCTGGCCATAATGACCTTGGAGAGAGAGAGAGGGAGAGAGGGAGAGAGAGGAGAGATGGCCTTGGAGATAGAGATTCCTTGCAAAGGGTCTTTAGAAGAAGAAGAGAGGAGAAGGAGTAGGAGAAGGATTGGGAGTGGGAAGTGACAGGGAGGGAGAAGAAAAACGTGGCATGACAGAGATGAAAGGAAGACGGACTAAGATATACTTAAATATACAACGTAGGTTGATGGAAGGTGTCGTTACCAAATTATTCCTGAATACTAATGAGGATGAGAGTTAGGGAAAAAGTGGGAGTGTGTTCGTGTGAGAGAGAGAAAGTAAAGAACAACAGTATAAATAGGCTTAGGTTTATTAGAGAGGAAATATACAATTTTAAAATGACGATACATCCGAGAGAAAGAACCAGCGTATAGTATAGGACAACAGAACAAATAGGCAGTTTATTTAGAAAGGCAGTTTATTAGAGAGTAAAAAGGAGAGGAAATAAAAAAAATTATAATGAAGAGACATCCGAGAGAAAGACCCAGAGAGAGCGAGCAAGAGAGAGTGAGATGGAAACAGAGCTCTGTACAATGAAGATGAGCACAGTGACACTGAAACCTGCACGGGCGCAGTGAGCTTGACCTCACAAAAGGAACATTTCATAAACCACCGAGTTTCACAGGAGGAGTCGTCTCAAGGCTTGAGCGGCCTATGGACGGTGGGCGTGGAGAGGAGACTCCCCGTTAGATGAACGTGTTGATGCACTCTCCCAGGGTGCAGAGACAGAGACAGAGAAGCAGCCAGGAACTCACGGGCAACACGAGACTGGACCGGTGAGAAGCGGTTTGACCTTGGAGAGAAAGGAGAGAGGGAGAAGGAGGAGGGATCAGAGCCGAATAAAAGAAAATCAATCTGTACGCTAGGATGGGAGAGTGTGTGTGTGTGTGTGTGTGTCTGTGTGTGTGTGTGTGTGTGTGTGTGTGTGTGTGTGTGTGTGTGTGTGTGTGTGTGTGTGTGTGTGTGTGTGTGTGTGTGTGTGTGTGTGTGTGTGTGTGTGTGTGTGTGTGTGTGTGAGGGAGGGAAGATGGAGGGGGGATTTGATGGTTGATAGATGACAGACTTTATCAGGCTGACGAGTTGAGTTGGGGAGGGGTATGTGTGTGTGTGTGATCTGTATGTTAACGCTGTGTGTGTGAGCTGCGGTTACAAAACTCACACATTGATTGACAGCACTGATGACCTTCTCCTGGAGGTATAAGATGTGTGTGTGTGTGTGTGTGTGTGTGTGTGTGTGTGTGTGTGTGTGTGTGTGTGTGTGTGTGTGTGTGTGTGTGTGTGTGTGTGTGTGTGTTGGGGGGGGTCTCTGTATGTCTGTGTGCCCTGTGTTTAGTTCTCCCGCTGTCTGCCCTGTCCCTGGAAGCCTGGTCCACCACGACCAAAGCTTCTTTGGATGCATGTTTTTGTGTGCTTCGCTGTGTGTGTCTGTTGTTGATTTTGCTTCGGATCCATACCGCACCTCTGATTGCGCCACGAATGCACACAATTTGTCCTTCTGCAAACAGATGGACAAACCCAAGGCATAGTGACAGTTAAAGTGGTCCGCCAACGGAAAACTACCACAGGATAACGACGGAAAGAAAGGAGACAGGAAAGAGACAGAAAGCCGTGAAGGAAGGACGTACGGACAATGGACCGCGAGACAGACCTGTCTGACATACTGCTGAGCAAAATGGCAGAGAAATTGAGATGGGAGACCGTTGTTTGTTGTTGTCACAGCTCGTAATGGGGCTTAGGGCTCTCTAGGAATGTCGGTAAAGATCTGAGAAAGATCTGAGACCCGAGCGATTTCAATAAACACATTGTTTCCTCGGGATGAGCGGAATAGCTGCGTTTTTGACAGCGATAAGATTTCACCGGATTTAACGTCGTGGCTGCGCGCAAAACGGAGAGAAACAGGAGGAAAAACAAGTAAACATAGGTATCAAATATTTCACAAAACCTACTGTTCGTCGATGCCAATGCACACACAGTGAGACATGTGAGCTAACAGACGGACTGATGGACTGTAGACAGGCAGGGAGAGATGGATATGTTAGGAAGATGTTTTTCTGATTTCAAAGTTGAGACATGAAATGATGGGTACTGCTGGTTTGACTGAGACAACTCCATGATGTATTGTCAGTTGGTTGAGCAATGAGGGACGTTTCGTTGAAGGCAAGGAAGGACAGGACAACAGTCGGTCCGGCATTGAGAATTGGAAATATGCAAAGGGTAAGGCGGACACTCTTAAAGTACAATACTGTCAAGTACAGTAAAAAGTACAATATGTCAAATAGCTGACTTAGTCACAGTGATTATGGCCTGGCACAGTGAATCATTCACTGAGCCTGGCACAGTCAATCAGCATGGTTAGGAGAGTAGAGTTAGGTTAGATATCACAATTTTCCCAAAATATGACTTTACTCTTAAGTCTTATGCAATTATGCTGAGGCTAGCGATATGTCGAAATGTTTTTGCTGTGCCCGATTATGCCTCAGAGCATTTAGCATGATCGTGTCCCTCAAAGAACCGGAATGGTAGCTGGTACCTCGGTCTCCACGATAAGACGTTGCGTAACGCACTACATTTCCACACGCAAACCTGCATCAATTCCAAAAGACGAAAGCACTATATCGCTAAATGCTATTCGGCGGAAACAAGTCACGTTGACAAATGATATCGTAGCGGAGGTTTAAACGGAGCCAAGAAAGACGGTGACTATGTGGGTTAAATCACCCGGGCCGGTATGGTCTTTTAAAACCGCTAGCTTCCGTTTAAAACAAAACAAATCCATCTCTGTGCTCAGACCGGATACAGACCCCCAGCGTGACTAATGCGTTCTCCCCTCCCTCGCATCTGCTGTGCCCGGCTGACGGCGAGTCGGTCATAGGGTCAAATCTGCCACTTGGACAGACCTGCAAACACCACTTTGCATCTTTGATTGTTTTTTTCGGGGCGGAGAGGCAGATGAGAGGAGAAGAAGAAACAAAGTGTGATCCAGGCTGAGTTGAACCACCCTCCAGACATACCACGTAATAACAGCGGTGTCAAATACAAAACCAGGACTTTTATTCTTGCTGGATCCGTGGGTAAGCTGTTTTTAATTGTCGGCTCCTGAGAGGGTTGTTGCCTGCCTCCCTTTTTTCCACTTTTCTACTGGACTGGGGTGACCCCTTGTTGTTGTAGTCTGATAGCCTTAAGCCTCTCGCTCTCTCTGCTCCCTTGAAATATCCACTGTGAAGACGGAAAATTGCTGAAGTTTGAGAAGGTTGTGTTTTGTTAAGTAGTGCACGGGAGAGACATGGAGAGGCTGACAGGATCCATACACCCGAAATAATAATGTCCTTCAAGGTGAATTGGATTGGATTTGAATGCAGGGAGGCATCATGTAAGTGGAGAGGATGAGGTGGGGTTCTCTTTGTGGAGCGGGAGAAGAAGTGAGAGTCTCTCTGGGCTGTGATTTCCACCTCCTTTGGGATGTTTCTTTGCACTTTCTCCCTTTCTCACGTGTCCTCCTCTCTGGTGACAGCTACTGTTTTCTTCTTTTCTATCTCTCTCTCTCTACAGGCTATTAGCACTGAATATGTACACACACACACGCACACGCGCACACACGCGAACACACAAAGAAAGTACAACCACAAAAGCCCACAGTTTTTGTTATTAAAAGCTGCTGCAAAATCTTTCGTCCCGTTTTTTTGTCCATAAGAAAACTTTTATCCCTCGGTCTGGAGTCCTCCAAACTAATCTCCTCTTCTTCCCGACATCAATACTGCTCTGAAAATCTCTTTATCAACCCCCACCCCCCCCACTCCAGTTGTCTAACCGACAGCCCAGCCTCTCTGTCTCTCTCATTTTCAGCAGTGGCTGTCTCCCTCCCTCCCTCCCTCCCTCATTATTTCTCCATCTCATTGGCTCTCTTTCTTTCTCTTTATTTTCACAGTTATTCATCTTCGAGTGGTCTTCGCGCTGAGTGTCTCCACACTGCATCCTCTTAGTATTCTTCTACCGCCCTTCTCCCCCCGTTCGAGAGAGAGAGAGAGAGAGAGAGAGAGAGAGAGAGAGAGAGAGAGAGAGAGAGAGAGAGAGAGAGAGAGAGAGAGAGAGAGAGAGAGAGAGAGAGAGAGAGAGAGAGAGAGAGAGAGAGAGAGAGAGATCCGGCTTTCGATGTGTTATTTACCTTGTTCAAATTTCGCCGCCCCCCAGTTTTGTTCCATCACTATTTTCGTGTCACCATGCCATAGGCCTGGGCACTCTGTGTCCACAGCAGGCCAGTTATAGGGGACATTATTATCCCTCTCCATTTCCTTCTCCATGCCTCCATCCGCTTCCACTCATTTGGTTTTTGATTGAATGCGATCGCTGAAGAATAGATAGAGCCGATCTTGGCCGGCGGAGCCAAATCAATTTCTTTACGTGGTCTCTCTGTCTCTGTCACACTCCTGGTCTGGCCACTTTTCTCTCTTTCTCTCTCTCTCTCTCTCTCTCTCTCTCTCTCTCTCTCTCTCTCTCTCTCTCTCTCTCTCTCTCTCTCTCTCTCTCTTAATCACACCGTCTCTCTCTCAATCTGTCTCTCTCTCTTTCTACATTTTTATTCCTTTCTTTTTAGGTTAGAGTCGGGTCTCTCGCTGACATCTAAATCCGTTTCACTTTGAGACTCAATGGCTCTTCAGTGAGAATGGCTTTCGGGTCCAGTGAGAAGCTTTGGTAAATACCACAACAAACACATTTAACGTCACCGCGATGGGTGTGAAAATAGCAATCAAAGCGCATTGTTCTCTTTCCATCGCTCACTCCGCTCCGCACACATCATGAGGAACCACAAATTGTCCCCTCAATGTCACCGCGATGCTACGTATAATTTGACACCCCTTTGGTGTTTTTTCTGGCACTGGAGATGGGGAATCCTAATTAACCCGGTGGGTGCTAACGAGTGATTAGCAGCAGCTGTTTCGTTGGTGGAAACAGGGGGGAAACATCGACCAAACCTTTTTTCTACTTCGGCTTGTTTTCCTGTTGGCAAACAGGGGGGCAGCGGTGACTAATTCCTCCCCCTCGAGTTTCGCTTATTACTAAGTGAGAAATTTCATTCCGGAACCGAGCAATTTACTACAATCAAATGAAGTGATTGCAGATAATGTAGGGGAACAAACGATTTTCCCTTCTTACTTTCAGCCGTAAAGTTTTTTAAATAATACATTGTATTTGTATGTAACCACTACATTTCATTTTAATATTGATTCCTAAGAAACAATTCAAAGAGTCCATTTATTCATGCATTAATTTCCAATTTAAATCAATTGACAATGGGTAGTGTCCCGGAACATGACATTTATTTCCAACAATAACAGACTTATGTGCGTGAATGCTGGGGGCGTGATGCTGACTGACTTCCCATCATACAATTAGGTGTGGATTCAGGAGAGAGTGGTCTTGTTGCTACGGTGACAGGATATTCTTTTTCCCTGCTTTCCAAGGTCACAAGGAGTAAATCACAGCTCTGCTGTGAATCCAAGACGGGATTCGGTCCATTTTGACCGTTGCGTGTGCGTGGTTGCCTGTTTTTATCAGTGAAGCTGCTTTTGTGTTTTTAATCTAGGAACATGGTTGATATTTTGTGGTACGAATACAGGTTGTTATGCGACACTACGTCTGAGCTAGTGCCCTGGTTGATATCATTTGTGTGAAGCTAAATCTTGAGTATGAGTCAGAGAGCGAGTGGATATCAGTTAGTTATATTAGTTGTTTAAAGCAGGAGTACAAGTCAGAGGGCTAATGGATATTGGCTGTTTAAAACTAGTATGAGAGTGGAAAGCAGTGGTTTGAACAGGAGAAGAGCTAACAAGTTGTTTGCATGGCTTAGAAGGAACCAAACGTCTGAGCAAATGTGGGCGAAAGTGAGGCCATACTTACATATAATGATGCATAATAACAAGACTGTATATGATATATTTCAGCTATGGAAATATCGTTCAGCGACAGGTCTTTTCCCATGCTGCACACCCCCTTCATGTCAGTCCTTTACATAGTCCACAGCTCCACTTAATTACAGTGCCCAAGATACACGTAAACAATAAAAAAAACTGACAAAGCTGCCTTTTCAGCTCCTGCAGGCTGGGTGTGAAAGAAAGCCCCATTAAGTCATTATTCCCGAGATCCTGTAGTTGCATGTATTATAATTAAAGGTTTATCCTGGGAAACGTAAATAGGCCAAACATGTAGGCCATGCATGCAATTTTCGCAAATACATACTATATGTTTACTTAGTTGGTGTATACATGCCTGTGTGTGTGTGTGTGTGTGTGTGTGTGTGTGTGTGTGTGTGTGTGTGTGTGTGTGTGTGTGTGTGTGTGTGTGTGTGTGTGTGTGTGTGTGTGTGTGTATGCATTTGTTTTTGTGTGTGTGTGTATATGTCTGTATGTGTGTGTGTGTGTGTGGGGGGGGGGGGGGTATTCATGTGTGCACGTTTGTGTGTGCATGTGTGTGTGCCTGCACAGTGCAGTGTGAGAGGGTAGAAGATTAAATTGCTCAGGATAATGGCTATCATTGGAGTTGCTCGCATTTCCCACAGGGGTGAAGCTCATTTATAACTTCTGGTAACAATGTGGGTCGCTGGGGCCTCTTCCTCTCCGACTCTATTGATTCAATCTCCGTCTGCGATCTATCTCCACCTGGCTGCCCCTCTACGCCCCCGCTTTCATCCTCCTCTTCCTCTTTTTTTTTACGCCTCAACCTTTCACTCTCTCCCTCCCCTCCACCTCTTCCTCTGTCCCTCTCCTGCACCTCTCTCTACCTACCCTTCTCCTCTTCCTCTCTCTCCCTCCCCCTCCACCTCTTCCTCTCTCTCCCTCCCCTCCAACTCTTCCTCTCTCGCTCTCTCCATCTCTTTCTTTCCCTCCTTCCTCTCCACCTGCTCACTTCTCTCCTTCCTGGTCAGTGTTAAGGAACGGTTTCCCAACCTGGAACCATCCAGCTTCTTCTTCCCTTCTTCCGTTTCCCGTCTTCTCCCATTCGGTGCAAGGTGAAAAGTGTTTTATTTGCGCTGTCGCTTTTGGTTACCCTGCAATAGTGTTCTGCAGAAGAGGATGAGCTTCCATGTGTTCAGGGCAACAGATAGAGAGACCTAAGGGGGTGTTGGTGAAAGAGCTGTTCAGCCGACGCTTTTATCTAAAGCAACCTAAAGTGTAAACCTTTTTTTTCAATGAGCGTGTAGGCGTTAGAACATCTTGCTCAAGGGTAACTGCAGTCAGGCAGACTGCTGACATTGGGGTTTGAACACTTAGAAGCCTTAGACTGGGATCTTTACACTGATAACAACTAGAATCCCCGGCCCTGTTCTCCTACATCTATAACTACCATAGATACGATGAACTACCAGTACATTTGGCTGTGTGTACATTTGGCTGGCATTTTTTGCTATTCTGGTGTCCATTCATCTTTGAGGGTTTTTCTTTTACTTCGGCAAGGCAGTCCCATCGAGGATTCGCTGTAGTTCCTTAGACAGCCACTAGGCTGTTCTTGTTGGCTCATGTTTGGAAACATTGAGACGCACACAAAAACACACATATCCACATTAACACACACGCACACACGCACACGCACACGCACATACACACACACACCGCCTCCAATACTGCTCTCCTCGTTTCTTTGTTTCCAACTTTAATTGATGTCAAATCACATTTTGTACCAATTCTTTCTCTGATTGTGGATACCTGCTGTAGCCTTTGGAATACCCCAGCCCGAGACGTTTGTGTCCACATTAAAGGTTTCCTTGGGTTTATTGTTTCAGGACATTAGGGTACTCCATAGTCCAACGACAGCAGAGAAGCCTCGAGCTCAATCCCCACGTCCTGAAGTCCTCTGCTCAATGGCTGTGTTGTCTGAGCTCTTGCGTTGCATTCAGACTGAACCTTGTTGACCTGCACTCTATCTATGTTGGATATATCAACCTTCAGAAAGACGTTTTATCAAATACGATATTTTTGCACCACGCCTGCAAAGAAAAACGACTAACTTTGTGTTCTTCCTATAGCTACTTTGCACTCTCACCTTATATATATACACATATATATATATATGTGTACATATTTATGAATTTAACTTGGGCGTAGCTTGTTAAAGCTATGTGTGTGTGAGTCTAGCTGAGAGAGTGTTGCGTGTGTGTGTGTGTGTCTGTGTGTATTCTGTGTGTGTATGTGTGTATAGTTGAATCTCCACTCCAAGGAAATTGGATGAGTGGCATTCACACACAGAATACACACACACAATACTCCGACACAATAGACCAAGGCAATACACACACACACAACGCACCAACACACTACAAACACACAATAAACACACAAATACACACACAACACACCACTCACTTCTGTCGTCTCTTTGGATGAAAACATCGGTCAGACAACAGTCTAGCTGTCAGCGTGAGCCCCCAGCGATCAGGGTCTTCTCTGTAACGGCCGGTGTGTGTGTGTGTGTGTGTGTGTGTGTGTGTGTGTGTGTGCTGCTCTTCCAGGCAGCGCCAACACCCCCGTGGTGTTCAACGAGAACGGCGATGCCCCAGGCCGCTACGACATCTTCCAGTACCAGATCACCAACCGGTCCACCCCTGAGTACCGCGTCATCGGTACCTGGACCAACAAGCTGTACCTCAACGTAAGGGGGCTGCATACAGACACCACGCACATACGCACGCACATACGCACACGCACGCACGCACGCACGCACGCACGCACGCACGCACGCACGCACGCACGCACGCACGCACGCACGCACGCACGCACGCACAAACACACGCGCACGCACGCACGCACGCACGCACGCACGCACGCACGCACGCACAAACACATGCTCACAGACTTGAATATATCACACACACAGATGCTAACAAGCACATGCAAACACTCAGTCGAAGATGCACGCACGCACACACGCACACACACACACTCACGCACGCATACGCACAAACACACACAAACACACATACACTCTCTCAGCCAGACCTCACACACATACACACAGTGGAATACACACAGTCACCTAGATATACAGGCACTTTCTCAGCCACAGACACACACACGCATACACACGCACACACACACACAAAAACAAACACAAACACTCCTGGCTTCTCCCCCATAGAGTCCTTCAAACCCCTGCGAAATCCTTCATACTGGCACCAAGAAATACTGACAAAATAACAGCACAGAAAATAAAACACATCATCTTCATCAATCTCTCCCCCCACCATCCCCTCCTCCTTTCCTCAAACACACACACACACACACACACACACACACACACACACACACACACACACACACACACACACACACACACACTCAGACGGAGCCCTCCCGTGTGAGGAAGGTGGGACAGGGAGGACCACAGAGGACTGCCTACAGGGGACGGGATGAGGGATGAGGAGACTCATCGACGCTTAAAGTATTCCACAAGACAAATGGCGCAGAAAACTGATTAAGTGGCTAACGTACCCAGTAATAAATTGAGAGAGAGAGAGAGAGAGAGAGAGGGAGAGAGGGAGAGAGGGAGGGGGAGAGGGAGAGAGAGAGAGAGGGGGAGAGCGAGAGAGGGAGAGCGAGAGCGAGCGGGAGAGAGAGAGAGAGCAACAGAGCAACAGAGGGTGAGAGAGAGAGAGAGAGCAACAGAGGGTGAGAGAGAGAGGGAGAGAGAGCAACAGAGGGTGAGAGAGAGCACAACAGAGGGTGAGAGAGAGAGAGAGAGAGAGAGCAACAGAGGGTGAGAGAGAGCACAACAGAGGGTGAGAGAGAGAGAGTGCAACAGGGTCAGAGAGAGGGTGAGAGAGAGAGAGCGCAGCAGAGGGTGAGTGAGAGAGAGAGAGAGAGAGAGAGGGCGATTTGTGTATATGTGTTTGTGTGTGTGTGTGTATGCGTGTGTGTGTGTGTGTGCCTTCACCAGTGTGTTTGTGTAGAGCATTACAGCAACGGATTTTAGCGCAAAACAAACACATCATTGCATTGGATACATTTGATTTATTTATGTTCTGACTTTTCAGTACATTTCATATTCTCCATCGAGACGAATGGCTCTAAGACAAAACAAACACGTCGATGATTCAATATGAGCAACACTCAATTGAAAAGATTAATATTCGTTGAGGTCCGCACAATACGTTGTTTAGTAATCATAACTTCTGTAGAATTGTTGTGTGATAAAGGGGGCCGTGTTCTGTGGGGTGGAATAAGTTTGACCAAGTTTCTCAGTTTCTTCACTTTTGATGCACTGGAAAGAAAAATAGAAATAACTGCAGTGTGACGTTGTTTCATGAGTTTCACTCAAAGACAAAACTTCTCATCAACCATTGTCCTCAAGGAAAGTAAAGGGGGAGAGGGGACACACAAATCCAACACAAAATGTAAACACGTATGCAAACGCATGCACATGCCTTTGCATAGCCGTAACAGCCTTCTTCGTCACCCACCACACACACACACACGCACGCACACGCACACACTTAATACATCATCATACATGCATAATATGCACACACACGCACCTATGCATTGATTTACATATGCAAAACAAAACACTCATGCACCCAAACACAGACACACACACATGGCTGTGATTATAGAAGATTCCATTCTGAGGTGTGAGTGTCAAAAGCGACCGAAGCAGCAGAGATCACGACTGGGATTAACGTGTTGATGAGGATGAATAACTTTGTGTTCCTACCAAAACAAGTGTTGTCTTGTCTAGGGCAGTGTGTGTGTGCGTTTGCATTTTTGTGTGTTTGCATGTGTGTGCGTGCGTGTCTGTTTGTGCGTGTGTGTCTGTGTGTGTGTGTGTATGTATGTATGTGCGTGTGTGTGTCTGTTCATCTGTGCGTGTGTGTGTGTGTGTGTGTGTGGGTGTGTGTGTGTGTGATTGTGTGCGAGTGTGCGTGCGTGTGATGTACTTGCGACCCTCATGTTGCTAGATTAATAAATATCAGATAAAAACAGCACCTGATGGGTCCAGTGAATATAACCAAAGAGCAAACACATGCAATATACACACACAAACGCACACAGAGATACACACACAACCTGCCCTCCCCTACCCCCCCCCCCCCCCACACACACACACACACACACACACACCTTCTGCATACTACCGCTCTCAAACCTTGCCTCATAACTCATGTCTTTCTCTCCTTCCTTCTCCTTTTCTCCGCTTACTTTCTTTCTTTCCAAACGCATAAAACCTGCACTCACTCACACGCACAAACAAACACACACGCACATGCACACACAAACACGCACGCACACACTCACACACAGAGGAAGACACAGAAGGTAATGCAGATGGTTTATTTCTGGCAGATTTGATTACATTGTAATTGCTTGCTGGCAGGTAAACTGAGGAGCGTCAGTGCGTGTGTTTGTGTGTTTATGTGTGTGTCTGCCAGCCAAGTCTAAAACCATCAGATTGCTCGCTGCCCTAATCGCCCGAGATGCCCTGAAAATGCTCTTATTTGTAAAGAGTGCCGGGATAATAGTATTCCTTTGTAATCATCTGTTGTGTCCTGTCATGTACACAGTCGTTAATGGAAATATGTGTGTTCGTTCTTTATTCTGTCTGCGTATTTTACCACGGCCACTTGAACTCACTCGATGAGTATTAATCCCAACAAAATAAGAACCCTCAGAACACCTTCTGAGCACCGGTGTGTCATCTCCTCTCCTCCTCTCTCCTCCCATTCCTCTCTCCTCCTCTCTCCTCCCATTCCTCTCTCCTCCTCCTCTCCATCTCACCTCTCCTCCCATTCCTCTCTCCTCCTCCTCTCCTCCTCTCTCCTCTCCTCCTCTCTCCTCCTCCTCTCTCCTCCTCTCTCCTCCCATTCCTCTCCTCCTCTCTCCTCCCATTCCTCTCTCCTCCTCCTCTCCATCTCACCTCTCCTCTCCTCAATCCTTGTCTGCTTCTCTCCTCCACTCGTTTCTCCTCTTGTCCTCACTCCTCCTCTCCTCACCCCCTTTTCACTTCACCTCACTCCTCATCAACTCCTCTCCCCTCACTCTTCATCTCCTCCTCTCCTCCTCTTCCCTCAACCTTCATCTTCTCCTCTCGTGTCCCTCTTCCTCTCTTCCTCTCCGTCCCTCTCGTCTCCTCTCCTCCTCTCCCCTCACCCCTCATCTCCTTCTCTCCTCCTCTCCTCCTCTCCCCTCACCCCTCATCTCCTTCTCTCCTCCTCTCCTCTCACTCTTCCTCTCCTCCTCTGCCCTCACCCCTCATCTCCTTCTCTCCTCCTCTCCTCTCACTCTTCCTCTCCTCTTCTTCCCTCAACCTTCATCTTCTCCCCTCACCCTTCATCTCCTCCTCTCCCCTCACCCTTCCTCTCCTTCTATCCTCTCAACCTTCCTCTCCTCTTCTCCTCCTCTCTTCCTCTCCTCCTCTTCCCTCACCCTTCACCTCCTCCTCTCCCATCACCCTTCACCTCCTCCTCTCCCTTCCTCTCCTCCTCTCCCCTCACCCTTCCTCTCCTCTACTCCTCCTCTCTTCCGCACCTCCTCACCCCTCATCTCCTCCTCTGATGTCCCTCTCCTCCTCTCTCTCCCCCCCCGCCCTCCTCCCCCTCCAGGTGGACAGCATGAGGTGGAGGAGGGGGGACTCCTCTCTACCCTCGTCCGTCTGCAGCGTCCCGTGTCGGACCGGTGAGAGGAAGAAGGTGGTGAAGGGGGTTCCCTGCTGCTGGCACTGCGAACGCTGCGAGGGGTACCACTACCAGGTAGTCCCAACCCCCCCCCCCCCCCCCCGAGACTCTGTCATCCCAGGACTTCACAACCCGTTACACCAAGTCGTCTCATTGTATTCAACCTTTGGTCCTTTAGACCTTTGGACAAACACACACACACACACACACACACACACACACACACACACACACACACACACACACACACACACACACACACACACACACACACACACACACACACACACACACACACACACACACACACATGGCTGTGATTATAGCAGACTCCATTCTGAGGTGTAAGCGATTAAGCGACCGAAGCAGCAGAGATGCGAGGGGCCTACCTGGTACCCCTACCAGGTAGGCCCCTCCATCCCCCCTAGTCCATGTCATCCCAGGACTTCACAACCCGCTGTACCAAGTCCTCTCATTGTATTTGACCTTTAGTCCGACAGGAAGTCTCATTGTGATTGAACGCTCTTCCAGAGAGACCTGTGCAAAAGAAAAAGCATGAAAATACAAGAATCGTACACAAACATTACCACAACATTATCACATCAACACATACTTACAAATGCAAGCATAGTTCATTTATGAAGCAAACATATAAAGATAATAATTGTATTCACCCCAAATCTTCATAGCCTTTGATGGCCACATAATATATTTGACAAATCAGCTAAATATCTTAGAAAAGTTTTTCATATGAAATCAAATGTGACCTTTACAAATGCCTGTTCATTTATTAATATTGTGATAATGCTTTCCAGCTTATACAAGGAATCATGTCAGCATGCAGCGTTCTGTTCAAGGTATTAAAAGTATGATCAGAAGTCAGATTCCCTTGGACTTATAAATCTCTGTGGAGGAACCGTGGTAAGGACAGGGGAAGACGATATATAGAGATATTTTCCTCTGCATCATCCTGTTTAACCAATTAGAATTCGGCACTGTCAACATGGGCTCCCTGAAGCTGATGCAAAGAATGGGCCAAAACAGCAGGATTAA
Organism: Gadus chalcogrammus; assembly: GCF_026213295.1. Lineage (NCBI taxonomy): Eukaryota > Metazoa > Chordata > Actinopteri > Gadiformes > Gadidae > Gadus > Gadus chalcogrammus. Next base: position 18,256,988 of record NC_079430.1, read on the forward strand.
TATGTAATTGAGTGTTTACCTTGGAAGGAATAACCTGATTATAGACTCAAAGCAACGGTAGAATCATCAGAGTGCAGCTCGGTACAATTCATTTCGCTAAGCAGTGTGAGGCCCCAGAATTGCAACTTTTAGGAAACCTGTTTTTTATTCAAATCCATGTGTTTTTTTAATAAGAAATATATAATGAAATAAAAAATAATATATGTTTTTTTGGGGGTTATTTAATTTTGTCCTTCCTGTCTTCCTTCTCCCTTTCTCTCTTTCTAATTGGCCTACTCGCGGCTTTTCTTTTCTTTCCTTTCTTTTTCTTTCGTTCTGTTGTTCCTTTGTTTAGTTAAACATTGTTAGCGCTTTTACTTTCAAGCTGAGAGTGAACAAAGATGTTATGTTTGGCCGTTTCCTGTTTTAGTTCTTCCTGTTTTATCGGGCCGAATGCGCTCAAATTTTTACTCCCTGCTGAAGGGAATTCAACTAAATTAAAACATGATAGGTTCGCCCAACCACCAGCGGCTATCTCTGACCAACAGCTTCCATTTGAACAGCAGAGAGTCAAACGGAAAGCATTTATGCCTGCTAAAACCCAACCATTTTTACGCTACAACGGTCAGTGTAGACCACTAAATAACTTTATACTTTCTACCTTCCAGTGAGATGGTTGTTCATTTCAAAGAGTGCTCTTGAGGATCATAGCTGAGCTATAACTGGTGATTAAACACAGGCGCTGATGAGGAATTAGCAAGCTTTTCTTTTTTTTCATTAAAGCGTGGTGTAAAGTGGAACAGTCATCGTGAGAAATGTGTGAGTCACGATCCCGCTTACCTTCATCGAGTCAACATCATATTTTGTTCTTTGTTCGGAAGAAAATATATCAGTTCACATAATTGTATAAGTAAGGGAAGAAATATTATAGGGTCAAAGTCAAAAGGCAATCATTCAAAATAACCCATATGAGAAGTGAGGAGCAGATTAGAAAACGTTCCATCAGGACTGACAAGGCATTTGTCTTTTGACAGGGCTCAGATTAAAAGTGATAGCATTGCAACAGAACGCACAGCGATTTTCAACCATCCGAATTAAAAACTATTGATGAAACGTTGTCAATACAGTTGATGAAATCCAAACAACAAATGCCACCAACAAAAATCCTCCTCCTAAGTATGACGATGACGTTGAATTCGATTACATCAGCAACCGTCATTGGCTGTCAACATTGAAAGAAAATATTTGCTTTTCCCTGTAAATTGCATTAGTCTCTCAATCTCTTATCATAGATATCCGTGGGAATCAAACGCCTAAACAGACAAATGCTGTTCTCTACCAACTGAGACACCACAAATTTCTTTACACATTTCCTCAAACTTTCTCAAGGACACAGTGCCTCAAAGAGAGAGGCTTGTCGATTTTCTTTCAGCCTCACAGGCAATAAAAAGTTCGCCTCAGGATTTCCGAGGCGCTCCTCATCCATTACGGATGTGTTCCCCACTGCCACGATACGGACCCAGCATCCCGAAAGTAGACCGAAATACTCTGGATAAAATCCCTAAAACAACATCCTCACCACTATCTCCCCTTTCTCTCCCTCCTGTGCCTCTCCCCTCCCCCTCTCCCCCCTCCAGGCCTCCGAGTTCACGTGTGAGCTGTGCCCCTACGAGATGCGTCCCGACGCCAACCGCACCGGCTGCGTGCCCATCCCCATCGTCAAGCTGGAGTGGCACTCGCCCTGGGCGGTCATCCCCGTGTTCATCTCCATGCTGGGCATCGTGGCCACCTCCTTCGTGGTGGTCACCTTCGTGCGCTACAACGACACGCCCATCGTGCGCGCCTCGGGCCGGGAGATGAGCTACGTGCTGCTGACGGGCATCTTCCTGTGCTACGCCATCACCTTCCTGATGATCGCCGCGCCCGACGTGGGCGTGTGCTCGTTCCGAAGGATCTTCCTGGGGCTGGGCATGTGCTTCAGCTACGCGGCGCTGCTCACCAAGACCAACCGCATCCACCGCATCTTCGAGCAGGGCAAGAAGTCGGTGACGGCGCCCAGGTGGGTGGCTGCTGGGAGCTTCCTCCCTCTGAAGGCTTAGTCTTGGTTCCACGTCGATAAGGCTCCACGGGTGTTTTCGGACCCGTTACGTCTTTGCGGACCCTCCTTGCGTCCACCGCAAGGGCCCGACGTGCACCTCCCGAAAATGTTAACGTTGCGTTGAGGTGACAAAGCAGCAAGGGCTGTGATTGGTCCGCTCACTATAACCCGACACAGAACCAAAACAGGTTCACGACTGCGTCGAAGCGTCTACTTGGTCATTGTGTGACTTTTTCTAGCTCTAGTTGAGGGTGTGTGTGTGGGTGTGTGTGTGTGCGCGTGTGTGTGTGTGGTGGGGGGAGTAGGAAAGATGGAGGGAAGGAGTGAGGGAATGAGGGGAGGGACGGAGTGAGGGAATGTTTTTCTTGTGCCTTTCAAATAACAATCAGAACTTACTGTAGTCATAATGAATTCCACTCTCATTCGTTGTTTGCCATTTTCCAGTTGCTGTCATTGTAGCTGTTCTTATTTATAGTGTAAATCAATAACTGATTTTCTTTTATAAGTTTGGTAACAAGCGCTAAAATGTTACGGTGACACAATCGAAAGCACAAAAGTATAATGGAGATTTGCATATCACTTGATCAACAGGGAGGAGAAAGACTCCACAAAGTGTGTGTGTGTGTGTGTGTGTGTGTGTGTGTGTGTGTGTGTGTGTGTGTGTGTGTGTGTGTGTGTGTGTGTGTGTGTGTGTGTGTGTGTGTGTGTGTGTGTGTGTGTGTGTGTGTGTGTGTGATACATGCATGTGTTCTGCCCTATCACTATCTCCTCACAAATACAAAACGGTGTGATCGGCGGTCCACATTCTACTATGGCTTTTCTCACACCATCTTTCACAGCGACACTCTCAATATCATGGGATAGGTAACAGCCTCCTTATTGAATCAGGACACCTCAGAAATCCTGAGGCAGCCATTAGAGTAGCTGTCAGTTTGTCCCTGGCAAACCATTATGTCCTTGAGAGCAACTTGTGTCAGAAGAAACTCTCAAGCTAGAAGTTTGTTCTGTGCATATATTTGCTATATGTTTGGTGTTATATGCGCATTCATATTTCAGATTTTATGTATATTCTGTACTTCTGCTGTGAGACAGGAATTTCTCATCTGGGATTCATAACACAAGAATATTGTGTCTTCTTTTATCCTGGCATCTTACCGTTGCATAATCTTACAGGGTTTAATGCAAGCAGATACAATGTTCCTCATATTCTGAATTTCCCGTCTGGGATTCATAACATCGCACATCGTATCTCCTCCGATCTCAGCGTCTCACTTTAGCATTATCGCATTATCTCCTTGTGTTGTGTGTGGTTATGTGTGTTCTCCTCATGTTGTGTAGTTGTGTGTGATCTTCTCGTGTTGTGTGTGGTTATGTGCGTTCTCCTCATGTTGTGTAGTTGTGTGTGATCTTCTCGTGTTGTGTAGTTGTGTGCGTTCTCCTCATGGTGTGTAGTTGTGTGTGATCTTCTCGTGTTGTTTAGTTGGTGTGCAGTTGTGTGTGATCTACTCATGTTGTGTAGATGTGTGTGTTCTCAACATGTTGTGTAGTTGTGGTCTCCTCGTGTTGTGTAGTTGTGTTCTCCTCATGTTGTGTATCGGCATCGGTAACAACTCTTCTTTTTGTTGACACCACCTCTCTCCTCCTCCACCCTCTCCCCACCACCACCTCTCCCCCCCACCCTCTCCTCCCCCACCCTCCCCTCCCCCCCACCACCTCTCACCTCTCCTCCCCACCCTCTACCCACCACCACCTCTCTCCCCCCCACCCTCTCCCCAACTCTCTCCTCCCCCACCCTCCCCTCCCCCACCTCTCTCCCCCCCACCCTCTCCTCTCCACCCTCTCTCCCCCCCCCCCCTCTCCCCACCACCACCCCTCTCCCCCCCACCCTCTCCCCACCACCACCCCTCTCCTCCCCCACCCTCTCCCCACCACCACCTCTCTCCTCCCCACCACCCCTCTCCCCACCACCACCTCTCTCCCCCCCACCACCCGCTCCAGGTTCATCTCGCCGGCCTCCCAGCTGGCCATCACCTTCTCCCTGATCTCGGTGCAGCTCCTGGGCGTCTTCGTGTGGTTCGCCGTCGACCCTCCGCACACGGTGGTGGACTACGGCGAGCAGCGCACGCAGGACCCCGCCTCCGCCCGCGGCGTGCTCAAGTGCGACATCTCGGACCTGTCGCTCATCTGCTCGCTGGGCTACTCCATCCTGCTCATGGTCACGTGCACGGTGTACGCCATCAAGACGCGCGGCGTGCCCGAGACCTTCAACGAGGCCAAGCCCATCGGCTTCACCATGTACACCACCTGCATCGTCTGGCTGGCCTTCATCCCCATCTTCTTCGGCACGTCGCAGTCGGCCGAGCGGGTGAGTGCGGATCGGATTGTGTGTGTGTGCGTGTGGGTGGGTCGGTGTGTGTGTGGGAGAGGGTGTGTATCGGTGGGCGTGTGCATGGATGGATGGTTGGATGTGTTTTTGTCTGTGTGGATGGGTGGGTGGGTGTGTGTTTGTGTTTGTGTGTGTGAGAGGGTGTTTGTGTGGGTTAGTGTGTATGTGAGCGAGTCTATGCGTGTGTGTGGGGGAGGGTGGGGTGGGTGTGTGTTTGTGTGTCGGTGGGCGTGTGTATGAGTGTGTATGCGTATGAAAGCGTGTGTGTGTGTGTGTGTGTGTTTTTTGTGTGTGGGTGGGCGGGTGTATGAGTGTGTATGTGTATGAAAGTGTGTGTGTGTGTGTGTGTGTGTGTGTGTGTGTGTGTGTGTGTGTGTGTGTGTGTGTGTGTGTGTGTGTGTGTGTGTGTGTGTGTGTGTGTGTGTGTGTGTGTGTGTGTGTGGGTGTATGAGTGTGTATGAAAGCGTGTGTGTGCGCGCGTGTGTGTGCGCGCGTGTGTGTGCGCGCGCGCGTGTGTGTGTGTGTGTGTGTGTGTGTGTGTGTGTGTGTGTGTGTGTGTGTGTGTGTGTGTGCGAGCCGTTTTGTGTGCAGGTTTGCACAGTCCCAACTGTGTGGAGTGATGAATTCTAATAATTGCAACTGGGTTTTCAATCTCATTTAATAGAGGGGTGGTACAGAGCGGGACGTTACTATTCATTACACGACGTCGAGGCTAATAGCGCCGTCCCGGGGATACACTAGCTGATCCTACCTCAGTGCTCTGTCCATGGTGCTGATTCTACCTCAGTTTTCTGTCCATGGTGCTGATCCTACCCCAGTGTTCTGTCCATGGTGCTGATCCTACCCCAGTGCTCTGTCCATGGTGCTGATTCTACCTCAGTGCTCTGTCCATGGTGCTGATCCTACCCCAGTGCTCTGTCCATGGTGCTGATCCTACCCCAGTGCTCTGTCCATGGTGCTGATCCTACCTCACTGTTCTGTTAATGGTGCTGATCTTAATGAGTGAACAGTATTCTGTCCATGGTGCTGATCCTACCCCACTGTGATAGTGGAAAGCTGATAGTGCTTTCCATGGTGCTTATCATGCTAACTGATCACTGTTCTGTCAATGGTTGATGGTAGCATGGTCTGACCCCACATGTAAGGCCCTTCCTCCAGGCTCTCACCTCAGGGTTGTGTTAACAGAGGCTACCGTCAGGGTTGTGTTAACGGAGGCTACCATTAGGGTTGTGTTAACGGAGGCTACCGTCAGGGTTGTGTTAACGGAGGCTACCGTCAGGGTTGTGTTAACGGAGGCTACCGTCAGGGTTGTGTTAACGGAGGCTACCGTCAGGGTTGTGTTAACGGAGGCTACCGTCAGGGTTGTGTTAACGGAGGCTACCGTCAGGGTTGTGTTAACGGAGGCTACCGTCAGGGTTGTGTTAACGGAGGCCACCGTCAGGGTTGTATCTGCGGTGCTGTCCGTTGAGCTGATATCTGTCACGCTGCAGTGATCTGGTGTAAACCTGTGTAATTCCTCTCCTAAGGGAGGCTTCAGTATCTCCGTGTGTGTGTATGTGCCTGTGTGTCTGTGGTTGTGTGAGAGAGAGCGGTGTGTGTGTGTGTCTGCATCTATGTCTGTGTGTGTGTGTGTGTATGTCGGTGCGGGTACATTTGTGTTTCATCTGTTTACTTCACCTCCTGCTGGGTTCAAGAGGTTCGGCGGATCACATTTCCTGGAGAGAGAATGCGAGATGCAGGGAGACAGATCCTGAGAGCTTGAGAGTGCAACAACAACCCAAGCCTACTGTACTTAACAGCCACGCTCGAGACTTGCTTTCCTTTGCTCCAGATGCTTTTTCACTCAACTTGTTTATTCCAGACCTTTGACTTGACTCGGTGCGTTTCGACACAAAAAAAACAACTACGTTCCCCTCATTCAATTTGCAGGAGAATTTCTTGACACAATTAAAAGCCAAATGGAGAAAACAATATAAAGTGCCGAGTTGTATTTCCCCCGTTTCCGAACGTAACAAGCAATATACTGCTTGTACTCTTTTGTGGAGTACTACATGTGGCTCCCAGCTTCTTGTAGAAAAGCTGTTTTATGATTATATCCACAGATAGATTAAATTCAAAGTCGACTTCTGATTGAGGTGAAGGCAGAGAACACCCTGTTTTCAAAAGTGCATTGGAAAAGCCTTTCGTGAGCTATTTTGCCTAACCCTAATTAAACTATACCTATAAAAGTGTTTGTACCGTAACCACCTCTGCTGTGTTCGTGTGTGTGTGTGTGTGTGTGTGTGTGTGTGTGCGTGTGTGCGTGAGAGTGCATGTATCTGGCTGAATGTGCGCAAGCATATATGTGTGCCTGTTTGCGTGTATGAGTGTGCGCTTTTGTTTGTGTCTTTGCCTGCATGCACCTGCATGTGTGTGTGTCTGTCTCTGTGTATGCATGGGTGTAGGTTTCCGTGTTTGTGAGTGTGTGTGTTTGTGTCTTTGCCTGCATGCACGCACATGTGTGTGTGTGTGTGTGTGTGTGTGTGTGTGTGTGTGTGTGTGTGTGTGTGTGTGTGAGTGTGTTTCTCTGTGTGTGCCAAAGTGCATTTGTACTCGTGAAACGTTCACGTGGAGCTGGCCAGCACACACTCCCACTAGATCTGATCCTGTTTCCCGGGCCTGTATTATTGTTTAAGTCTCAGATAGCCATCAAGCTGAGCATGATCTATTGGAGAGGGCCCATGACTCCTCTCCTGCCAAGAGAAAACAGATAAGGCCATTTGAAGCGCCGAACAACATTTTCACCAAAACACATTTCAATAAAAGGCAAACAGGGCAGAGAGGCAGAGGATAGTGAGATATCGCCTCGGATTTTGGAAGCGCGCCTCAAACAAAGTATATCGGCAACACGGAGTGTCGATAAAAGGCTGGGAGGAGTCGACAGACTCCATAAAAGAATTTCCTGAATCCCGTTTAGTACTTCTGACGTTAAGTTTGATATTCAAGGCAAAACACAATTGTGTTTTGTGAGTTAGGGGCATCTTGCTCATGGATGATACAAATAGACTGTGAAGATCGGGGTCTGAAGACAAAATCTTCCAAGCTTGGATTCAAAACACCCTAGCAACGAAAAGATTGTACTTAACCATATCTACTAATTGCAAAATCTTCCCAGTTAC
>NC_079430.1:18274165-18419165 GCF_026213295.1 Gadus chalcogrammus
GACCGGTCCAGGAACCCCAGTCGCGCTGAGCCATTTTTCGACTTCGCATTGCTCATCTTGATCCCTGATGAACAGAAGTCCGTCGTGGTTCTCCTTGCAGTAGTCGTAGGCCTCTTCCCAGGTTAGGGGGTCAGTGGGGACGGTGATTCTGGTATCTCCTTAGGTGGGAAACATAAACGGTAAGAAGGAATGTTTCCTCTTGCAACGATTTAACATGTCAGATTACCACATGATTTAAAATGTTGCAACTCACCTTGCATGCAAATAATCCCTTTGCCATTAATGCAATTGTCTAAAACAATGTTATCTCCAAGCTGATGAGCACATTCCTTGCAGCCTACTTGGCTGATGGTAATTCCCTCCCTGAATGTGGAGCACTGTCCGTCTTCCCACTCGTAGTTATCATGCTTCAGTCCGATCCAGAAGGCCCTGTTGGCTCCTCTTCTGAGGGCCTTCTCGTTCTGGGTGTTGTTGTTGATGCTGACCAGGTCAGTGAAATGCTTCCTGCAGTACAGGCGGGCTTCACACCAATCTTTCTTCTGTTCAATGAGGTATTCAGCTACAACCCCCCCCCCCAAACACACACATATATGATTATGATAAATTGTATAAACTAATTTATTCTCTAGAAAGCATAGCAACACAAATAATATTACTTACATGCATTGTAGCACATGAAATACATTGCTTCATTGCATGGCTGCTCTCTCCATTCATTGTTTTGAATCGCCACACATTTCTGTTCATAGGTTATGTTAGCTTCCGTTGTCCACTTCGTCATTTCGTCTCCATTTGACCATTCGCTTCGATTTGCATGTTCCTTTTCATGAAGACCAAGATAGGCTGACGCTCCTGCCTTATTTAATAATTTCTTAATCAATTGGAGATCATAGCGATTATGTAAAGTCACGAGATGACCACCTCTCTCCACACACATTTGTACTCCAATCCAGAACGTTTCATTTGCCAGTGGCACAAACTTTCTCAGTTCAGTTGATAATGTTAAGTGGAAAACTGCAGAAAAGAAAAAACAAAGATTAAATTCAGGCAGAACATTTGAATAGCAGCCAGGGCAACACAATGTACTCGGTGGAATGGTTCTGTTTGAGGAAACTCTCTGCCCGTTCACAGCAAACAAACCCCCAACAGGAGAGCAGAACCAGCAACAATAATTCATGTCAAGGATTATTAAAAATTGATAAAGCCCTCGAAGGTATTATATGTAATTTCTGCAGCTAGGCGTCGCTCGACCAAAACAATTACAAAATACATACGTTGGCGACGTTTCCTTTGTTTGTTTTTTGAACTTGGAAAGATATTGGTGATTGAACAGATATTCACCCTCTGATTTACAGCGATGTGACCCAGGGAACTGAGGACCCTTCACTAAACAATAGCCTTACTAAATTGCAATTTAGTCTGAGATGTCTCACGTTCGTAATGGGCACTGTTCTGGAGAATCTCTACAACAGTAAAAAAGCAGGTAAATAACTGTGTAGCCAGTGGTCTCTAGTGTGGGTGTAACCCACATAAACTGAATATAATACTGGTTGAACTGACTTAACATAGACTGTTCATAATACTGATTAAACTGACTTAAAATAGACTTTTTATAATACTGGTTAATTTGACTTAACACAGACTTTTTATTATACTGGTTAAACTGACTTAACATAGACGGTTCGTAACACTGGTTGAACTGACTTAACATAGACTATACTACAGGTTAACAATGACTTTACATGGACTGTATATAAGACAGTTTAAACCGACTTTACATATGTGTGCATTAGTGGAAAGAACTGCGTCCCTCTCCCGGACACGGAGATCAGAATTGACCGCTGACCAGACGGAGCTCCACACGTATACACACACCGTGGCTCATCTCAAGTGTCCTAGAAGCTTAACCCTCTCTCGGACGCAGACATCAAAATCATCCAGTGGCCGGACAGAGCTCCAACCAACCGCCATTTTGTTAGACTTAAATGAACCGACGAAACTAAACGCAACATGAATATGACTTTAATACAGTAACTCTCCGTGTCACGTTAGGTCGATCTCCACCGGCAATAGTGATAGACAGCAAGTCCACGTTGACTCTGTCCCGCCAGAGGTCATGGACTATCGCAAATATATCGGTTAGCTTGATGAGTTAATGGGATAACGTTTTAATAATCCTTGAATAACTTTCACTTTCAAAGCAACAATTTATAATATTAAATTAACTTTAACTAAATAAACATTGGCAATGGTTCCTCTTTGGAATTTCATCCATATTAAAAAATGAATCTAAATCTCGACATCCCAATCATTGGACTTACTTGGACTCCACAGCAGAAGCCAAAACAAAGAAGAGGGGCCCATGTTCCCAGGAAGATTCAATGTTTTGGTAGAAAATTGCTGTAATAGAGAAGAGAAATAGAAGAAACCTTCTTTGTTGGTACATAGTATCTACAGCAATCAGCAGAACAATTGATTCGTCCCCAAAACTCAGTTGAGTATAATCCGGACACATGCATTATCATTTATAACTTTCAACATGTTATAAAGAAAAAAAAAATTAAAAAGGAAAACTTCAGGACTTTTCAAAATGGAGCATGTTTTCGGGTTATTTTGTACAAGGGACTAATTATGACAGCAATTTTTGAGAATGGCCCAGTATTGAGCGAGAATGCTGCTGCCGTAATTCAAATATAAATAGGTGAATAGGAAAAAAATAGATATATATTAGGTATGTTTACTTACCTGATCCCAAAAGGTTTGTGTTCTCTGCAGCAGAAATGCTCATAATATATACATGCTTCCATGCTAATGAAAACGTGTATTAGAACATGTAAATATATGAAAATAGCTTGACACATTTGCAAAATATTATCAACTAGATCAAGTGCCACGGAAAGGCCTAAACAAATAAGGTATTATGAATGTGCCTTGACAACACAGGTAGAAACAAATTGACCATCCATGTTCCTTTCAATTTATTATGGTTAAAAATTGTGTTTGGTTTGGCTGACCATCATAATTAAACAAAACATTTGTTTTCTCTTTTTTTGCTTTGTGGTTTGCACTTTTGAGGAAGCACAAACACACACAGTTGTGAGATTTAAACATCATCAACACACTTTCTTGTTATTCTCTTTGTCTCTCTGCATGGTGCCTCCAACATCAATGTTACCAAAGACGTCTGATCTACTCCGTATCTGTTCTATTTTCTCTGACTGGACCTTGTATTCACTCAGCTTTCTCCTTTAAACATTTAACTGTCTTAACCTAAAAATTCCATTTCATTTGGAGGAAAAATCCAAATGTTTCCGATCATATAGACAGAAACATCAAAAATAAATAAAATATATGTTATTAAATCGTATCATTGAAAGAAAGAAATAAAACAGTGGCAAGCTATTTTCTAAATGTATTAGTTAATGCTGATGTGATTTACTTGGATGCGACTTCATCAGTACTAAAGAAAAATGGATTCTGGATATCATTCTGCGTTACGCTTTACATAAGTGCAGGCTCACGCCCTCACCATTGTATTTTACATGAACCCCCAGGATGCCCCTTCTATACCAGAGGAGGAAAATACACCTGTTGCTATTCATTGTCAAGGCATTGTTAGGAAAACAACCTACTCACATCTCAGGCCTCTTATCCTATCATACCAGCAACTACCACACTAGATATACTAATATGGTTGTTTTCTTAGTGCTCCCCAGGGTGAATTAAGAGCTTGCTAAAGCTGCTTTCTCTTTTCTTGTGCCTCGGATATGGAATTAGCTGCAAACCATCCCTATGTTAGAATGATACGATCTTCTTCAAACGCCGTTAAAGGTATTTTACAAACACACACACACACACACACAATGCGTATACCCATAAAACATTCTTATTGTAAATGTATCTTATGTTATATTTCCATCCATGTCACCAACGGCACACAAACATCATTCTCTCTGCCTCTCTGCCTCTCTCTCTCTCTCTCTCTCTCTCTCTCCTAACCTGCACATGTTATTCACAATGAGTTGACATGTGGATGTAAGTGCGTTCTTGTGTGTGTTTGTGCACGTATCGGTGTGTGTGTGTGTGTGTGCTTTGCTCTAATTGCCACAGAGAGCAGTCTCCCAGGTGCCACCCTTCAGTTCCATCAGAGATAAGCCAACTGACAAATTAAAATGGCTGTCGTCCAATAGCGTAATCTGCCCACCCTCTCAAAATCTCCCCCTTGCTCACAATCAAAGGCTCTATCTCTATCTGGTTGTTTTCCCTTTCAAAAAACAAAGTCTTTCTATCCGTCTCAAATTATCACAACATTGTTTTGCGTCTGATAAATCTGTCTTTATTGTGCAGTGCATCTCTAGCTCAGATAATCGACAATGATCTATGAACGTGTGCATGTATGAATGCATCTGATGCATTCATGTTGACTGGCAGCCAACCTGGTGTGCATCACAAATGGGAGAATGAGGTACGTGTGATGGATTTAAACTGTTGCGCAAGAAGGGACTGTGTATAAAGAAAGTAATATGGGAAAAGTTATGTTTCTTAATGTTGGCACACATTGTGAGGCAACACCCCAGAGAGAGAGAGGGACAGAGGATTTCACGATATGGATTCAAACAAAAATTCATGCGTAGCGGTATTCAACCAAATTTGCATTTTGGTTGACGTAACAACTCACAATGACGACATTCGAGAGAAAACTAACATGACAAACGAAAGGAGCAAATCTTTGATATTTTCCACGTTATTTTTTTTAAATCCCCGCAATGTTTGGTGTACAGAGAGTAAGCTGTGTACAGTGTATAAAATATAACTCATTCTCTGCATTCCATTTAGTTTCCAGTCTTGCCGAGTTGTCCCCCGACGTAACATAACTTGACTAGAGCTTAATCTAACGACACAAAGTGGAGTTGATGCCTGGAAATGTTCAGACTGTCAAACTCTGTTGTTTTTGGGATACATTGAAAGAAAAATACGAACCCAATCTAATCTTGTCCCTTGCTACCAAATTAGCGGTTGAAACGGCAAACAATAATGTGGCCTGTTCCAGTGTTTCAGAAGGCTACCCTCTGGCCAGACAAACTGCCACACCAAAGATTTTTAAATGTCACAGCGAAAGAAGTTGAAAAAGACAATTAGTGGTGACATTTGATTGAGTGTGTGGGGCATTGAGAACTGCGCACACACACGCACGCACGCACGCACGCACGCACGCACGCACGCACGCACGCACCACGCACGCACACACACACCCCCATCAACAAACCCATACGCATAGACACACACACACACACACACACACACACACACACACACACACACACACACAAATACCCACTCCCATCAACAAACCCACACACGCACACACACACACACACACACCCCCATCAACAAACCCATACGCATAGACACACACACACACACACACACACACAAATACCCACTCCCATCAACAAACCCACACACGCACACCCACACACACACACACACACACAAATACCCACTCCCATCAACAAACCCACACATGCACACACACACCCCCATCAACAAATCCATACGCATAGACACACACACACACACACACACACACACACACACACACACACAAATACCCACTCCCATCACAAACCCACAGCACCCACACACACACACACATACCCACACACATACCCACCCCAATCAACAAACCCATACGCATAGACACACCACACCACACACACACACACAAATACCCACTCCCATCAACAAACCCATACGCATAGACACACACACACACACACACACACACACACACACACACACACACACACACACACACAAATACCCACTCCCATCAACAAACCCACACACCCACACACACACACACACATACCCACACACATACCCACCCCCATCAACAAACCCATACGCATAGACACACACACACACACACACACACACAAATACCCACTCCCATCAACAAACCCCCACACACACACACACACACACACACACACACACACACACACACACACACACACACACACACACACACACACACACACACACACACACACACACAAACAAGATTTCAATTCCCCAATAACAAAAGGTCGCTAGTTCACTGCATTTCAGGAACCACCTGCCCCACCGACTTCACACGCACACTCCGAGCAGCACACCTGCCGCCCAACATTGTCGTCTTATTTGTGATAAGTCTTCAAAACACACAGATCTCAGCTGGCAAATATGTATTCAGGCGTTTTGCTCCCAAATCCTCGAAGGCAGCTCCACAGCTGCGTGACCTCACAGCGGACTGCCTCTGCTCCGTGTAAACTGCCAGGCTCTGGGACTGTGTGTGTACGCCGTGTGAACGCGTACTTTAGTACAGCTCTAGGAACTGTAGGATTTCACTCGTGGAGTTACACGGGTATGTTAATTTATGAGAGACTCCTCCCATCTCCTTCTCTAAGTTTACTGTGATAAAACATTACAACTTTCAGAACCTAACATTTGTTTGAAAAAGGGATTTACCCGCTTATTTCCTCCATCGACTAGCCTGGAAATCCAGAGCCACGTCTAGAAAGCTGACTCGCTATTCAAATTGTGCTCTCGCAAGAACTCTGAATTTCCCGGGCTTCCATTGACCACATTTAGACCCAGAAAGGAAACACCCCTGTGTTGAATGTTGTTGAGGTTCCTTCAGCTCTTTTTCTCTACATTAAAACCTTTTGAGGCCCGCGGGGGAATATTTTGTGGCCCCCTACTTCACATCAAAGTTTAGTGTTAGTGCGGCCCTGCTCGTTGTTTTCAAACTGACATTTCTGCTGAGTCGTTGTGTGTGCAGCGCTTCCCACGTATTTTTTATCACTTATGGTACGGTGACCAGACGTCCCGGTTTTGCCAGGACACTCCTGATTTTGAGTTTTCGTGTCCCGAGTCCCGACAAAAGCCTGTTGGGATGCGAAAATGTCCCAGTTTCCATTTGAAAACTGGGAAGAGTTTAGAAAACCAGGTCAGGTTGGGCCATGCATCCCAGCCTGACCCAGAGTCTACTTCCAGCAGTCCCCAGGTAAGTTGAGTTTGAGACCCCTGTTCTAATCAAAGGTGATATGTTCTGTGGTGAAGAGGAACCAGTTCATGTTTAAGTTAGAAAACTTTGGCTTAACCCTGATACATTTGCATATCTGTTTTTTGCCACTGAAGGCCAAACGTCAACCACAGCGTGTCCAGACTGAGCTGAATGATGAGCCCAGGAGTGGCACAGAGGGCAAGGGGCCAACAACACTGTCACTTTGTAGAACAGGGACAAATATTGAATCTGATAATCAGTCCATTAACTAGGACAGAAAAAGGCTGCATTTGGCAGTGTAAAGGTGCGTTCACACCAAACACCATTTGTCGCCCGTTTGTGTTGTCGCCCAATTTTTGTCGTGCGACAAATCATAAACTGTCGCTGTGCAAGTTTTGTCAGGCGAATTTGCTGCGCTTCACCCCAGACTGAACTGCAGGGAACGGTTGGCCGGTTGAATGCTGATTGGCTGTTACGTTACACATGGCACTCAGTGGTCACGCTGTTGAACGCTGATTGGCTGTCATCACCCGAATGTCGCGGCATGTCGTGAAATATTTGAGCTAGAGCGAATTTGTCGCGCTGCAAATCCTCTTGAACGCGCTCGCCCTTGCAGGGCGATCGTGTCGCGCGACAAATCCAAACTTGTCGTCGGTTTTCTCTATGCGAATAATTCGCCCGGTTCGCGTCTCTACGTTCACATTGTATGGGATCGTGTCGCCCCTTCGCGTTTGGTGTGAACGCACCATAAAGAGAACTGTTTACTGTTAGGATTTGAACAAATTACGTTTTAACAACTGCCAGATTGAGTTATGGTCGCAGTCGGGAGGCCAATAGACTTTTGGACACGCCCCTGCAAGGTAGTGATTCTTTTAATTGAAAGTTGACCTGATAAGGCCTGTCCTCAATGCCTTCTATTCTCGCCTTGTTTGATAAAAAAATGGTAACCTTTAGATTAACAACTTGGATGAGCTGGCGAGATTACGGCTGCAGGTTATTGTCCAAAGTGGTGAAAAATAAATCCTTTTTGGAAAAACATGACCATCGAGGAGCTAGGCACCTTCAGATTAGGAAGCAAGATTTGTCAGACTCTGCACTGGTCACGTGTGACCGAGAATGAGGTATATGGGAATGAATACATTCACTATCATTATCTTACAACCCAGTATGCCATAAATCCATTGTCTTGAGTCCTCTACTCGATGTGTTCACTATACAAAATATAGCACATGAAATGTCGAAATAGCATTGCTTTATAAAATAATAATGCCTGTCAAATTCTTGCCAAATTTGTCAAGCGCTTGACAAAATAATAATATACTGCAGAATTCAGTCATTAATCCTCCTGAAGTTAACATGTTACTCATTCAATATTCAGGGAAAATAAACTAATTCTGAATTTCACATGTCATATTAGCTTAAAAAAATAATTTCTTCTGTGGGTTCATTTTCCTAATTAAGATACAGCAAAGCTTTTTCTCTTATCTCTCATTTTTCTTTCTGATACTGGTGCTGAAAAGACTGGCTGTGGTTACTTTGAGTGAGTCTTCAGTGAGTCTCGATCAAGCGCATGACGTTGAAAATGAAAATACAAGGAAGACAGTATTAACATTGACTTCACTGTAATGAAGAGGAGGGATCTCAGTGTGTCTTATGCAGCGAGCTGCTCGTTAATGAGAACATAGAAATGAAAAGATCAGACACACATCTCCAAACGAAGCATTTTCAGTATCAGGGCAAGTCAAAACAATTGTTCTTGTGAGACTTTCAGAGACATTGGCTGACAGCGGAAAAATAAGTCAGCCATTGGTTTGTTTGTGTGGTATTCAAATAGTATTTTTTTTGTGTGTTTGATGGTGACAAGAGTGTTGCTAGCTGAGGGTATTGAATACCGCTTCTATGTTGTCATTTTTCAGTGCATGTTCATATTGAAAGTTTGTAATCATCACACAATATACGCAGTATAGCATTAGGTTATGCTTTTTTACAAAATAATTTACACGTTTACACGTTGTAGTAATGCTACATTTATTTAGGGCTTGTTTTATTGTTTACAATGGTCTGGCCCCTCGATGACGGGCATCACACAACAGGCAGTTGGTTAAAGTCACAGAATGTCTCGCTCTTCAAAGATTTCGTTACCACGAACAGTCAATAAAACGTTATCGCCATTCTACGCCCTTTACAGACAAATCAAGACAACAAATGAATAAGCTTTTTGAAATATCGATCCCATTCCTCGTAGCAACATATTTCTCAAAGGGTACAAGGTTTAGTTATCAAAAGGCCCTTCAAATGTTTTCAACCTTGTGTAGCGGAATTCATTCAGGGATGGCCTGGAGGTAAGTTCAGACCTTTTTGTTTGTGTTGCGTTCACAAAGCGAGCCTTTGGAACAGGAGTTGTGAGGGGACACCCGAGTTTGAACGAAGATCAAATATTTGCGTGAAAGATCGTAAAAATACATGCAATTAACGGCCACAGAGATCCACCGGCCTGGGTGCAGCTGTGAGTGCCAACTCTACTTCATCACCCGCAGGGTTTCAATCGATCTCCGTTGACACAAAATACAATGTTTCTACTGGAGAAACTGAAAATATCAAATTCTCATAATTGGAATGTGCCCTTTCAGTTCTGATGTGAGGTAGAATTATTTGTTTTATCTTAGTACAACCTGTGACCTCTATGTAGATGTAAAGATGACTTTACGTTAGTGCGTGCATGCACTTGACGATTCAAGACAATAGTTGAAATTTAACTGTGGAATCATGCTATAACCCACGGAGTGCAGGTCGGTAGCTGAGCAATCGTCACTCCTCTGCATTCTACTCCTTATCAAACCCTACCTCTATTGTGTCATTGTCAGAGAGCTTTCGTCCGCAAACACGCTGACAATATTCTTCCCTGAAAGGCACAACCCCATGTTGTAACTCAATTTGCAGAGTGTGTTAGTTTGCTTATAGTTGCCTGTTATCTAATTTTTTTTAATTAATTTTGGGATCTCGTACTGTTATCCCATGTTAATCCAACTTCTCCGAAATATTCAGATATCTACACAGAAGTGCCTCAACATGACTTATTGGACGTTAAATCAGTGTGATCAGAATCGCACTGCTTATTGGATGGGTCGTCCCAGAGTGCATGACTGAGACAACCGGTGTGTGTGTGTCTGTGTGTGTGTGTGTGTGTGTGTGTGTGTGTGTGTGTGTGTGTGTGTGTGTGTGTGTGTGTGTGTGTGTGTGTGTGTGTGTGTGTGTGTGTGTGTGTGTGTGTGGCTGTGGATGCCTTTGTCCTTCTGCTTTTCTAGTGACTGACTCGGACTCCTTCACCCCTCGTATGCATGGAGCCCACCTTTGGGGGCCATTTTGTGTTGTCCTTTTACCTGGGATTCTTTTGTCCTTGTGGCGTATCGTCAAATCCTTTAAAACATTGATTCCCGCAGTGAGGTGTGAATCCCTTATTTGGATTTAGCGGTTCCCAAAGGCATGGCCTCTCTTGTGTGAAGGTGGCTCAATTTGCCATTTTACCTTGTGCTGCTCTCTCTTTCTTAATGTTTATTTATTGTGCTCTGATTCTCACTCAGTCTCCTTTTGCTTATCAAAAAAAAGGTTCAAAGTAGCTATTGCTCTCACTTTCTTTCTATTGCCTTTGACACACACACACACACACACACACACACACACACACACACACACACACACACACACACACACACACACACACACACACACACACACACAGTCCTGGGCAAAATGAAGGCAATTGTCTGTCAGTTCAGATATGAAAGGAAGAAAAAAAACATATCAGTTTGTTAGGCCTTCCTCTAAGCCTTTGCAAAGATAAAATCTGTTTTTCAATCAAGGGCTCCCATTCTGCTCCACAGCAGCCTGTGAGGTAAGAGAAAAAATTGCAAAATTGTTATCTTCACCCATTAGAATCAGCTCGTATTCCTTCAAGTTAGTCCCCCTAGTTCGCCGTCGTGTCTCTCTGGGTCCCCGGCTCGTGTGGGGACGCGGCGAACAACGGTGAAACGAACCTTGAACCCTTGGAGTTTCAAGGGCACTCGGACAATCCAGAACAATCGTCGATTCAGTGTTGCCTCGATCGTGACGTGCTCTGGGACCGCGACGCAATGCTGAACGATTTTTTCATTTTCCGTTTTGGATCCAGGTCCTTTTCTGCAGACGCTTTTTTTTTTCTGAAGCGACTTGTATAATTCTGATATAGACGCATGTCACTATGGAGCAGGTAGGGGGGTGCGGCCCCAGAAGCTTGGATGGGCTGGTTCAGTCCATACGTCCGTTCCCCCCCCCACCCTCTGCTTAACGATCATCTTGTTTTGGTTTGGTTTGTTATTCCGGGAGATCAAACCCAGGTTTTTTTTCTGCGCAGCGGGAAACAAATAGTCCCAAAAATTAGCAGAAAATACCTGAATAACTCTTCAAAGTTTTCTCGTGAGTCAACCTCCCGAACTATTTATTTTCTCAGTTGGAAAACGCTTTTGTTTTGTATTACATAAAGGAAAATGTTAAGTTGTGAGAAGGGGACATTTTTCGGAAAAATACAAGCAGTCTGCTGACTCCGGCTAAAAACACTTCTCCAGAGTGTTTGTTTTCTAATGTACATGCTTTTTTATTGTTTGGGAATTATAAACCAGCCCATGTTTTGCATCCTTCTTGAAATGCTTCTGAGCTCTAAGCTATCTCCAACTTTAAAATGTAACTTAGAGGTTCAACTGAGTTCAAGCAAGGCTCTGGTCATGGAGCTGTTTCAGAAAGGTCGGGTCGAATCTAGCACGATCTCGGCCGATCTGTTTGCTTGCTTCCATGGCTGCCGATCACTGTGTTTTTTTTGGGCCAATTTGTTTCATATCTGGCAACCCGGTGTACTCTGAGATTTGAGGAATCTTAACACACAGGCAAAAACCAAAACAAACGTTCCTACAGGGAATTCAACGGAGAGCATACCGGCTGGAGCATTGTTAATCGCAGACGCCAGTATTTCAACACGTCTCATTGATCTCTGATGGCATATCATGGTCATTTTAGGTTGAGTACATTTGCTACATTGTACCGATGAATGAGCCACTGAAATTGAGAGCCACTGAAATTGATAGTGTTTCATTCCGTGGTTTCTCCAGCAGAAGGAACAAATTATTTGCTGGCACCTCTTTGTGTTAAACTGATACTTAGATTGTCATTAAATACATGACGTTTTGTGTTGTAGAAAGACTGCTACTTGTAAGAAAAATCATGTTCAATGGATTCATGAGTCCATTGTTTTAAAAGGCCACGTCCATCTTTCTCTCTCATTCTTGCACTTTGATGGCCTGTTAAGCAGTATGAATAGTTTAACTGTGTAAGAGTATTGTGTGCTGCATTGGACCACAAAGATACAGTACGTTAAAACAAACGGCCACAATAAATAGGCCATGCTATTTTGTAATGTTGTGCTTGCTTTGTCTCATACACACACACACACACACACACACATATATACCTGATCCCTTGTGCTATATAAAGTACATAACACAAGTCCAAAAACACAATCCATGCAGTCACAAATACAGACACCCGAAAAAGACCCGCTCACCCACACAGACACACATTAAAACAAACTTTGACTCAGGTTTTTTTTCTTCTTTTTTACGTGCACTCTTCTCTGTCACGTGCATGCTTCAAAAGTAATATTTAAGGAAAGCACACACAAACACCTTAAGCCACATGCAGGTCTGTGCAGACGTGTGGCCCTCACAGAATTGTTATCGTAGCAAACGCGCACACACACACAAACAAACACACACACACACACAAACTCCATGTGCCTGTGCATACCAGCCATTGTGTCAGGAGAGAGGGGAGGAGAGGAGTGGTCCAGCCTGAGTAATTAACTGTCCGCCATCATGCTTCAAAACCAACAAGTGGACTTGGAGTCTAGAAGGGCCCATTCAGTCACTCCCAGCACCCACCCCCCCACCCCCCCCCCCCCCCCCCCCCCCCCATGGCCCGATTATCTCCATTATGGCTGCCACGTCTCTCTCTCTCTCTCTCTCTCTCTCTCTCTCTCTCTCTCTCTCATCTCTCTCTCCTCTCCTCTCTCTCCTCTCTCTCTTCTCTCTCTCTCTCTCTCTCCTCTCTCTTCCTCTCTCTCTCTCTCCTCTCTCTCTCTCTCTCTCTCCATGCAGGGGAAACAATGCCTCATTAGTTGTCAGGATTTTTACATGGGACTATTGACGTGCGTCTTTCAACATGTGTGCGTGCGTCTTTCAACATGTGACGTTGAAAGACGCACGCTCTCAGATTGACGGAGACAAACACTCGATTTTACTCTGATTTATTATGGATGATGAGGATTTTAACATGGACACACACATATTTACACATTTAGCGAATAAGAAGAAAAGCGATAAATAAAAAAATCCTTCCTTGACACATCGGCATGACAACCTGGGTCATGGGGGGCGGGGGGAGGGGGAGGGGGGAATGTTTGTGCATATGTTGCACTAATAATAATTGCCAGTGGGGGGGTCTTTTGACCGATGGGTACAGAAAGGAAATAACAAGCACGGGACAAAGATGATGAGGTCAGGATGCCACTCACTATTAGCGTGCACAGTAACAGTACACACACACACACACACACACACACACACACACACACACACACACACACACACACACACACAGTCCAATTGGACAAACACACACAAAGTTGAAAGACACACACGGTTGAATAGTACAGCGAAACACACACACACAAATAATTCTCTCACCCACGCGCGCACACATGCGTATAACATACCTACAAACACACACACACACACACACACACACACACACACACACACACCACACACACACACACACCCACACACACACACACACACACACACACACACACACACACACATATCCCAGACATAAATAAGCTCATATGCAGAAACAAAAACACCTCTCCCAATACACACACTCACATACTCAAATCACATACCGACAAGCAGACAAATATAACCAATGACACACCTCACACAAACACCTAGGCACACACATGAGCTCACATGCAGGAACATGCACCGTCCTCACACATACACACTCGCACAATCACAGCATTTACACACACACACCTCAACCTTGCATGCAAGCAAACAAACACACACACAAACTGCTGCTCCTGTTTGCTTCAGCAGAGGCTTTCGGTGTGTGTGCAAGGAAACAGGCTCAACATGCACCTCGGCTCTCAGAGGTCAACTGTACACAACTTTCAAGGAAGAACCCCCTTACTCTGCAACGGGGGGGGGGGGGGGGGGGGTACACACACACACACACACACACACACTC
Source organism: Gadus chalcogrammus (assembly GCF_026213295.1). NCBI lineage: Eukaryota > Metazoa > Chordata > Actinopteri > Gadiformes > Gadidae > Gadus > Gadus chalcogrammus. The sequence continues at coordinate 18,288,552 of NC_079430.1, forward strand.
ACAGTAACACAAGGATGACACACACACACACACAACACACACACATGCATTCACACTCACATGTAAACATATGCATGAACATATACATGCATAATCACACCTGCTCAACACCCCTACACATGCATTCAAACAAACACACACACACACACACACCCACACACACACACACACACACACACACACACACACACACACACACACACACACACACACACACACACACACACATGCATGTTTGTAGATGTGAGAAAAGAAGAGAACGAAGCCCATATGCACAGACAGACCCACATACACACACGCACACGTCCCCATACACAAATCCACAACAACACACACACACACACACACACACACACACACACACACACACACACACACACACACACACACACACACACACACACACACACACACACACACACACGGGGCAGGCATTCAATCCCTGACGGATACACCCACCCCCTAAACCCATTCACACACAGCCACACTCTCCCATCCAATATTTAAATGGTTATAAGACATTCTATTATTGCATCCTGAGGGAGAACTGGTGTGCGAGAGGCGGCGGCCGTGCGACAATCTGAACATTTCAGGACCAGGAGATGAATTATGAGCCGTGAGAGAATATGAAATCCTCCAGGCTGTGAAATGTTAGACAGGAACTAGCAGGAACCACAAGCGTGTGACCTCGGCTGTCTCCTATACTGGGAGGAGACTGATTACTGGGATGTGCTATACTGGGAGGAGACTGATGACTGGGATGTGCTATACTGGGAGGAGACTGATGACTGGGATGTGCTATACTGGGAGGAAACTGATGAATGGGACGTAGTATACTGGGAGGAGACTGATGACTTGGACGTCCTAGACTGGGAGGAGGTTGACCTCTGACCTCTTCTGTCTCCTATACTGGGAGGAGACTGACCACAGCGGTCTCCTATACTGGGAGGAGGTTGACCTCTGACCTCCGCTGTCTGCTTTACTTGGAGGAGACTGACCTCTGACCTTTGACCTCTTGGACCTCCTATATTGGAGGATACTGACCTCGGCCGTCTCCTATACGCTTACAGGAGATTTATTTTTCTGTGTGTATCAGTGTGTGTAAGTGTGCATCCATGCACAAGTGTATGTGTGTGGATGTATGTGTTTACACACGATAATCTGAGAAGCAGTGCATGTTCGGGCTTCTTTCTCATGACACATTTACACACACGCAAGTCTGCGTGTGTGCGTCTGCCCATGAGTATCTGAGAGGCTGTGTGTGTGTGTGTGTGTGTGTGTGTGTGTGTGTGTGTGTGTGTGTGTGTGTGTGTGTGTGTGTGTGTGTGTGTATCATCCTCTCGGAAGCATTTCGCGTTTAACTTGTGTCCAGCTGTGATCATTGGCTGTTGCAGATTTTCCTCTAAATTGTCCTTTGTAAAGCCTGGCCTGCAGGATACGAAGCTAGTGAGTGGAACTCAGTTCCTTGAACTGTCTTCCAGTAGGTGACAAATTTATAGACGCACACAAACAGAGTATGAGACCCACATGCACACAAACAGAGACATACACACAAACACACAGATATTTAGACATGCCTACACCAATAGACAAACACACACACCCACCCACACACAAGCACACTCACATACAAAGACTCCCACACAAAAAAACATTTACACACACACTCTAATACACACAGAGCTTTTTCGAGGGGTTCTTATTACTGCGTATAGGCTTTCCATTTCCCGGTGCCCTCTGCTAGACACTAGTTGCATTTGTTTATTTTAGCGGTGGCTATCGCTAATTACTGTTGGCCTCTGCTGATGCTCACTATGCTAATTTAACAATTAGATGTATGACTAAATTTTTTAAGTGGTACTTTTAAGCAGGATAACTACTTGTTGGTGGCTCTACTTACATCTTCTGCAAAAATATTAAACCTATTAAATCTCGGAATTAACCTTTAAAAAGTTTTGAAGGATTCCATTGAATAACTTTTAATTATATCCCTATCATCTTTTTGGAACTACCTCTGGCCCCTTTTTAAAAAAAGATTGTGTCTCAATGAAACAATTTCCAAAAAGCTTTCCAAAAAATCAGTTGAGCAGACGAATACCCAAACAACAACCGGTCCAAGATTATTTGACCTAAGGCAATCATCCAAACATAACTAGTTTTGAGTCATATTTTGTTCCATCTGTGTTGTTTTGTTTGAAATCAATGTGTTACACATTTGCATCATAATAATTTAACTTATCAAATATAAAATGGGAATATATACAATACATACAATTGTGGTAAATCAACAAATGTCGAAAAATGTAAGACATAATAGAATATATTTATTAAGTTATTACTTTATGACCATTATGAGTTTTGTCTTTTAAAATATTCTTAACCTTACAAAATCCTGCTCTGAGATAAACTACCACAAACACGGACCGCTGCTGATCTGTAAACCTAGCTGCCATCTGGCAAGCCAATCAGCAGGGACCACACCCAAACACCCAGCCAATCACACACCCACAAGCCCCCAATTAACTCAATCAATCAATGTCAATCATCAGCGGCGCACAGATAAACACAGACAAAGGGAAGGACATCAGCACAAACCACTCATAAATATGACCATGGGTACGTCGCATGTGCAAAAATGTGCACAGGCATGACGATTTCCGTATGCGAGTTAATTCCCAGGGAGTATATATATATAAGGGCTCTGTTCCAATTGTTCGGCTTGTGCCCAATATAGTGGACTACTTAGGGTGTCCCCATTTTGCAGCGTTGTCCATTTGCGAGTGTGCAAATCAAGCTCGCTCTAAGCCAATCCCTTGATGCCTAATGCCATTCATCGTCATCAAATCCATCCAATTGAAATGGTTCGGCGCATGCTTGACCTGTCACCAGGTAATATCTAGCACACATCATTTGTTAATGCGACCCCATACATGTCACAACAATAGGTTTCTGGGTGCATATCATTCATACATGACATATATGTACATATATGACATATGTATTGTTCTCTAAATAGTGGAAATGGAATGAACCAAGTGTCAGCCAATGGGAATCTCCCCCGATGGTTCCATATCCATGACAGCAAACCCGGAGGGATAGGGCCCCTGTTCTCAGGTCACAGCTGCCCTCCTCACTGCCTGACCATAATGACTCTGGAATACACTACAAGAACACGCCCAAGAGGTGAAAGATAAGGCTTTGTGTGTGTGTGTGTGTGTGTGTGTGTGTGTGTGTGGTGTGTGTGTGTGTGTGTGTGTGTGTGTGTGTGTGTGTGTGTGTGTGTGTGTGTGTGTGTGTGTGTGTGTGTGTGTGTGTTTTTGTTATGTCCACTATATAGCAATTTAACTTTCACGGCCCTGCCTCATGATGTTGAATAATTACAGACCACTGTGTTCATTTCTTGCTGTGTTATGACAGTTCAGAAATAAGACTAATGAGTGTGTGAGTGTGTGTGTGCGCTTGTGTCCCTGAGTGTGTATCTCTGTGAGTGTGTGTGTGTGTGTGCGCTTGCGTCCCTGAGTGTGTATCTCTGTGAGTGTGTCCGTGTGTGAGAAGAGAATTGAAGTGAAGAGATGTATTTAGGACGCTCCACGCTGCAATCATCGCTTTCATTATTTTTGGTCAGCAATCTCTTATTCGCCTTCATTTATTTCATTTCAAATCGACCGCTAGAGAATTTCGAAGAACAAACCTTAGAAATAGTATAGATGTTCCTGTTATTATTGTTATTAACATGTTTGGTTACCAAGCAGACTTTCGTCCAAAGCAACTTAAAGTTTGCTTATTTGATTGTTAAGATCTCATTAAGTAGCAGGTAGAGGCTAGGCATCTCTCTGAAGGATGACTACAGAGAGGGATGCAGACTATAGGTCATTATCTGGTAGCACTTAAGGTACAATATGCATTTCTGTTTTGCTTGGAATGTGCTCTAGTCTAAAGCCCTTCCTGTCATTGGAGTGGCTAGTTTTAAGGCTACTGGGATCCTGGTTTATGGCTCTGGCTCTGCAGTGAAATCTCATGTTATGGTTTTCAGCAAACTTTGCTTGCTGCGGGAGGCGGGATTTGGAGAGAGTAGGGAGCGGGAGGGTCGAGGGATTGAGGGTTTTATTTTATTTCTTTAATGGAGTTGGAATTACAAATTCTGCCCATCGTCAGCCTAATATCATAATTGTCTCAATGTAATATCCAACCTAACTCTGCGCTTCTAATGCTGCTTATCCTGAGCCAATCAGAGGGCTTTTTACATTCCATAATCACTACACGCCCAAGTAATTAATTTGACTTTGGCATTTTTGATGCTAAATACAAGATGAACATTAAAATATGACATAGGCAATTATTCTATGAGGCTAACAATATCGCACCTTTAAATATTTAAAGAGTCAAAGAAAATGAATAACAAAAATATAATCCTAGAAGAAAATTGAATTGTCGAAAATCCAAAATAATGTAAACCAAAGCTAACACACAGCAAACCGCGAAAAGGTTTCTGTGTAATGAAGCAACCAATTACTCATTCGTATATGGACCATTTAACAAAAATTGCGACAATAAATACAGATAAACGCCCCCATGCAGTCAAAAGATTAAAGGGACTTGAACCCAAAATGTGCCTTTTCTTTTATTGTACCAGCGTTAGTATTTGTTTTTCACAGTCAGAAAACAGTGACTCCCATGATTCACAAAGAGGAGCTGCATTCTCACAAACATCTGTAGGTATTTTGTTCTAAATACGAGGACAAAATAAAAAGCATTCTGCCAAAATATACAGCTTTCTCCCTGATCAGTGCTTGGCCCCGGGCTAGGCCCAGTGCCCTGGCCCTGAATCACAGTGGCTGTTTTGACACAAGCGACAGCCGTGTGGCCACTTCAGGTTCAGCCTGGAGACCTAAGTCCGGAGTCAGCTTACCACTGGTGAGCTGGCTCCAAAAACAACATGCAGGCGACCAATCAGGTTGACTGACGATTACCCCTCGAGAAGTAAAGAAATGCATACCTTCACGTTCATTCATACACAATCAAACTCTTGCACTCAAGTGCGTAGATGAAGTATACATGCACGTGCTCACACACATTCTCTCACTCACTCACACTCTGAGACGCACCTCTGATCAGTTTTTCTGTGTTTATAACGGATCTCTCTCTCTCTCTCTCTCTCTCTCTCTCTCTCTCTCTCTCTCTCTCTCTCTCTCTCTCATCTCTCTCTCTCTCTCTCTCTCTCTCTCTCTCTCTCTCTCTCTCTCTCTCTCTCTCTCTCTCTCTCTCTCTCTCTCTCTGCCGGCCATTCATTCATAAAGCTAACAACAAAAGATAGGCAACTGGATACTGATTGGTCAGAGACACACAGGAGCGCACAATGCACCCACACTTAACCATTGTTTGTCCTTTATAAAATGTTCAAGCTTGATAGTGGAAGCTATGAATGGATGGGTGGATTTAAATGAAAGATGTTAAGATAGATAGATAGATGGGTGAAAGGCTGCATGGATGGACACATGAAGGGATTGATAGATGATTGGATTGATGGAGGGATGGATACCGGAAAGGATTAGTGCATGGATGGAATGAATGAAATGGATGAATTTTTTCTGAAGATTGTTTGAAGATTATTCGTAGCTCCGTGGCATGCACGGCTTGAGGAGCTGAAGTGGAAGCGCCCTGTTGATGTATCTGCTGGTTTCCTTTGTCGATGTGGTTTGCGTGTCATCGGCCAACAAGAGACATCTGAAGGGTTATCGCTTATCACACAATGCCTCGCATGTGAACCAATTTACGTAGGCCGGAGACGACCTGCATTAATGACTCATTTCAAACATATAAAAGTACCCCCATGTTTGTTGGTTTCAATCCTTTTCAATTCGTTGGACCACTGTGGACTGTTTTGAATGAGATTACTCTGGTGTAACCGGAACTCTATTGTATTGAGTGGATTCACAGCAGAACTGCATAACCATAATACACCCCTGCATGGCCTTAAACTCTCTTCTCGTGTTATGCCTCTGCCTCTTATTTACTTATCTTGTCCCTCTTGTCTATTGTAATCTACTTAAACACTTATTCCACCCATTCTAATTATCTTCCTCTGGAGTTCTCGAAGCGCGCGCTCTCTCTCTCTCTCTCTCTCTCTCTCTCTCTCTCTCTCTCTCTCTCTCTCTCTCTCTCTCTCTCTCTCTCTCTCTCTCTCTCTCTCTCTCTGTCTCTGTCTCTGTCTCTGTCTCTGTGTCTCTCTCTCTCATTTCACTTTGAACGCTTCTGGTGTATGTGTGTTTAGTGCTTGCACGTGGGCCTACGTGTTGATACGGTTGTTTTGTTGTGTGAGCGAGAGGAAGTGCACGCTCATCCCTGCGCTCATGGCATTTCACTTTGTATGCTTCCGTGCGTGTGTGTTTAGTGCTTGCACGTGGGCCTACGGGTTGATACGGTTGTTTTGTTGTGTGAGCGAGAGGAGATTGTCATGTTTAATTGTGTCCTATTGAATAATTATGGTTGTGCCAGTGAAAATGATGTTTGTCCATTAACGTCCTTGTTGGTGGTTTGAAGGCACACCAAGATTGTTAACATGCTGACAACGGTGTTGGCACCAGCGTCCTGGAAGGATTCATTGACACCAGTGAAGCTGCTTGCTCTGACACTGCTGGTTATTTAGTAGGTACAAAACTGCGTGCGTGCCACCAACACAACCCAAACACCATCCATAAGAAGTTATTTGCATCTGTGCTGTGCTGTTGGCGTCATTTGAATATCAAGAAGACAGGAGCTCTGATAGAGTTCACCACAACCAGTCGTTACATCTGTCGGTCGACCTACATGTCTATCTGTGTATCCATCTTAGTATCTGTCATTCTGTCTGTGTGTGTCTAGATCAATCAACCTTGATGTCTGCTGTTCATGTAAAATACAGTTGGCCAGTCATTTTGTTTATATGACCTTTCCAACCATTATTTTTACTTTTTTAATCAACAATGAAGCCTCAACTATTTCCAAATCTATAGATATAGAAAGATTTACAATCTCCAGAAATCAGGCAACCCCCAGCAACCGGGTGTGTAAACAGCTCAATGTTCACTCCCTAAGCACCTCAGTCGCAAGAACGGCATGCCTGTCCTACACAGGGGGTGATATTAGGGAATAAAGAATAGTGAATACCCTCTATTCATATGTCCACAGGTTCACATTTGACTTTCAAATCAGATTGCTGTTCAGCGGTCGAGCCATGCAAACATCCCAGCAGCAGCTATCTGTGCGCTTAAGAGAAAGAGGAAGTTGAAAGAAAATAAAGTATTTCATGCTGAGCTTAAGAGCTAATTTTCTTTATTTTCCTCTTCCTACCCCCCCCCCCCCCCCCCCCCCCCCCCCCCCCCCCCCCCCCCGACACACGCCTTCACTACTGGACAAAATGGTTTGGATGCTTCTGATGGCCCATTTTTAAAGGACAATAAAGTGAAAGAATGGATGGAAGGATAGCTGGATCGTGTATATTGGAAGAGGTGATGTAAGTAAGCATGGATGGCTTGATGGATGGATTGACAGATGAATGGATGGTTCTTTCACTTGGGCAGCACACAGAGCTAACTCTTGGCAGAACATCCAGGATTCTTCCCGGACGCGTTAGTAGTTTTGTAAACTCGATAGAAAATATAGAAACCGAGTGACCCTGAACGCCATGCGACACCTTTTGTATCTCACATCTGTCAATCGTCCGAGAAGCTCCTCTTCATCTCGTCTCCTAGTCTCCCCCATCGACCCCTTCTCCCGTCTCTCCAACACCCCTTGAGATCGTCTGTTTCCTCTCCCGCTCTTCCCTTTTCCTTCGCTCCTCTTCGGCACTCACTCCCGCCACCTCCTCTCCTTTTTGAATCGTTTCATCTCTTCGCCTTAGTCTCCCCCCCCCACCCCAATGTCTCCCTATATATGTCAGGGTATTCCACCGTTGGGGTATGAGCGAGACTCTTGAAGTTTAGAGACGTTTCAAACATACAAAACAAATAAAATAAAGACAAGGGAAAATGGCACAATGCGAGAGAGAGAGAGAGAGAGAGAGAGAGAGAGAGAGAGAGAGAGAGAGAGAGAGAGAGAGAGAGAGAGAGAGAGAGAGGAGAGAGAGAGAGAGAGAGAGAGAGAGAGAGAGAGACCTTGTCTGAACACTTATATGCATAGAGAGAGACTTGGCAGTACCTTTCTGTGAGAGATGAGGTTTGGTAGGGGTCTGTAATGGTGAGTACCCCCCCCCCCCCCCGACTCGCCCCTCCTAGCGAGCTAGCCATCAGCCGCTCTCAGGAAGTGCTTTTGGTCATTAAATACGTAGAGGCCCATTCAAGAGCTACTTGTTACACAAAATCACCACTTTTGCTGTCCCACTCGGCGTCAGTAAAACCTCCAGGGACCCCATCTGTTGCACACTGTGTGTGGTTTAGGGTTTCGTGTATCTCTCACAGACTGAATCATTCGCTATTAGGCCACGCCATAGGCCCTGGGCTCCGGGGCAAATAATACATTTTCTTTTTGGACTCCTTCATATCTATTAGCTCAGAAGCCCTCTGGAGATCCGCTGCGGTCTGGGCTCCCGTCACATCGGCTGCATTTTTTATTTCCTATGCGTTCCTCACTGTGTGCGTGTCCCCTCTTTGTCATTTCACTCCCTTTCCTGCGTCTCAGTTCATACAAAAAAAAAAACACGACCACTGCCCGATGACGAAAGCCACCTCTTCCCTCCTTTTCCTTCTTCTTCTTGTTCGGACGTCAAGGACACTTGTCTCTTCGCTTCTATCCTTCTCTCCTTCCTCCCTCAGTCGCCCCACGTCCCTCATCACCCATCTCCGTCGCGTTCCCCCCCCCCCCCCTCCCATATTGGGGATACCGTTGCCATGGCAACTGCCTCTTTCCCTTTCCCCCCTCCACACACTCTCGCTTGTTCACTCGCATGGCTACTATTCTGTTCTTTTTCCTTTCTTTCCGCGCCCGTTCTCTCACTCCCGCTCGCCCTCTGAGACGTTGTTTTTTTGTCTTTTCACCTCTCGGGGCCTCCCTGTTTTTATTCAGTCAAGAGATGAGAGGGAGGGCAAGACTTCAGCCACTGGCCCTGGGGCCTGTACCGGTGGCACACTAGAAAATACATCCATCATGTGTTCTTTGCTTGATTATTATTATCTTCTTCTTGGTCTATTAGTTTAATCGAATTGGATTTTGCTGTCCGTACAAGTTTTAATTGAGTATTCTTGGAATTAGACATTTTTTGCGATTATTTGGCGTTTCATTTGACTTTGTTTGTGGGATAATAATTTGTGTGTGTATGTGGTCATTCAAGAGTTCTCTAGTCTGTAATCATGACGTCACAGGTGGTAAGTGCCACCATTTGACGACTTGAGTATAGTGCAATCAGGTTGTGCGTCCTATAACCCGATGGATGGATGGATGGATGGATGGATGGATGGATGGATGGATGGATGGATGGATGTAAAGCCTACCCCCCAGGAACAAAGTTCATTCAAGTGTGTCCTTCGATCCACTTAGTGATTAGAAGCTTCAGCAAACAGAGTTCTTCTTGAAGAGAACATCTGTCATTCTTTTTCTAATGTCCTTTGCGTCACGTTTTCGCCTCCTTCTCTTCCGTTCTCAATACGGTCCTGTGCTGCTGCTGTGACACCCACCCTTCCACCGTTTTCCTTCTTCGAGTCTCCTGGAGGACGTACGTCACCGGCAGACGTCAGAGCAGCTTGTCTGTGTTTGTCACTCCCTGTGGGGCAGCGCGAGGAGCCGAGTGTTGTGACAGAGAAGGGGACTTCCGCCTACATCTCACGCAATAGGTAATTACAGTCTGTCACCTTTCTGCCTTGTCTGTCATTTTTCTCCAAGATTCCGGTGGAAATCGACAGTCCTCCCACGGGGATAGAGGGGGGGGGGGGGGGGGGGGAAACATCCTAGGCCTGCCATCCGACCCACTGGGACCATGGGACTCACAGCACAAAACCGTTATAATAGGGGATAGGTGCACAATGCCCAGCTTCTCTTCAGGTCGGGATGCCTGTAGACATTTTACTCTGACATACTGAGTGGAGCGGTTGGAAGGACAAAGGGACCACCTAAGATAAGAAACGTTTAACACTTAAAGTCTCTCTCTCTCTCTCTCTCTCTCTCTCTCTCTCTCTCTCTCTCTCTCTCTCTCTCTCTCTCTCTCTCTCTCTCTCTCTCTCTCTCTCTCTCTCTCTCTCTCTCTCTCTCTCTCTCTCTCTCTCTCTCTCTCTCTCTCTCTCTCTCTCTCTCTCTCAAATGGCTGCCACCATTTATTCTGATTTCCCGCAGGAGCTGGAGAAAGGTAACGAAGACAGATGTGACGATGTCGCTCAAGTGGGTTCCTTTGCTCGTTAATCCGTCCGCTTTGTCTCCCGTGTCTCTCAGGAGGAGACTGGAGTAAAAAATAATAGTAAGTCTGTTTGATTTGCGTTACTTGAGGAGAACAGTGCTATTTTTGCTGCAGTCTTTTGGTTTAGGAATAATGCGAGGTTGCTTTCAACAATATTTTATTTTAATTTGTGCAGTTCTCAGTAATATTCAGGTCATATTCAATCCAAAACCTCTATTGAGAATATGATCTATAATTTAGGTTTGATATTATCTCTTTTAGAAACACTCGGCTCCTCTGGTAACCCCGATGTCCGCAGCCTACATGCAATACAAATGTCTGCTAAACAACTAAATATAGACAGATAACGACAAATAGAGGAGGTAAGTGGTATTGAAAAGTATTCTAAGGGCCGATGAGGAAGGTAAACGCAATGAAAGAGAGACGACAGCAAACGATTATACCCGTAAATCAAAAGAACAGTTTTAGTTCGGACTGAAAATGCTGTTAACATGCTGCTTTCATGTTATTCTTTTGTGCCTCCTTTCCTAAGCCTGCTAATTTCTCACATACAATGCGCACGTCCAAACAAACACACACACACACACACACACACCCACCCACCCCATCTATTCATCTACACACTTTCACTCAGTCCGCGCTCAGCAAATGAGACGGCCAAACTTTAGAAAACCTTGACAAACAGCTTGCAACACAAAGACACACACACCCCCCCCACACACAACACACACACACACACACACACAGATGACATTCCCCTTCACATCCCCCAGTACCTGAGCTGTCGCAAAAGAGCGACTCCTGCTGTTCTCCCTGGTGGCCCACCGAGACAGGGACGTAGCAGGGCTCCTGCTTTGTGGCTAAGGTGATGCAAGAAAGCTGTAAGAGTCTCACAGTGAAGCCACCTCGTGCGCGCCTCGGTGTGTCATCCCAAGACGGATTGCTAGATGGAGCGATTTAACGGCCACTCTAAAAAAGCGTAACGCGTAGGGTCACAGACGAAGACCATAAAAACCGGGACGAGTACTGCGTTGCTTGACGGTAAAGTACCCTGATGGTACTTTGCCATCAGGGTGGGTCCCTCAGCTGCACAGAGTTGTGCCTGTTTGAACCGCTGTACAGACTCAGGCCTAAGGGAATCCTCCACACGGACGAAGGAAGCATGGGAGAACCAAAAATCCAACCACAGGTCCGTGATTGGTCAAGAGGCTGACATGCACCAGCAGTTAGCACGAGTTTGGGCTGATAGCACGGGCCCACAAGAATGAGTCGCAGACAGCCATGGCCTCAATCTACAAGAGCGGGGCCGAGGTCAGATAATTCAAGAAGGGGGAGAAGGGGTTTGTCCAGGCTCCCACCGGAGTAGTAATGGCGAGTACCTAGGCCAGGTATACGAAGTGCCACAGAATTGAAAGCACCAGAGGTTTTCCCAAGTGTAGTGTTGGCAAATAACCTGATCCAAACAACAGCGATACCAGCCCCCATGGGGTAGCAGCTTGGCAGAAATAGGAACTCCGGGATTGATTGCCTGATACCGCGAAGACTTACCGGCCATTGCGTGACGGAATGAGTCAAAGTATTCGGCCACAGATCCAGACGAAAAACCTTGGTTCTGTAAGGACTTCAGGAAGGTGAACGGATCTCTCACCTTGACGCCTACCCCATTCCCCGTTTTGACAAATTGGTAGAGAAAGGGTTTTTCAAAAGGGAAAGACAGATTTCCCTTCAACCTGGACCTAACAAAGTGATACTGGCAACTTCCCTTTCCAGAACAATGCAATATTCAGACGTCATTCTCACCCCGAGGGGCTCTATCAGCACTGTAATCTCTCGTTGTGCCTCCATACGCTCAGCTGCTGGCCACGACCATAAATAAATACAGAACCGAGTTTCCAAGCCGGCTTTACTCCCAAGTTCTGACCCAGATTAGGCAGCCGCACCTGGTGAACTGGACTCAGGAGACGGACACGGCCTCACTCACCCTCAGGGGAGACCCTCTGTGTGGGACATATTCTGCTGGCACTGGACATCTTTAAGCCCTTCGTACTGGGAACTGTCGCCTCAGAGACAGGTTCGGGGGCTGGCCTGTCCCAGGTAGCGAAATGGGGTACAGCACCAAGTGACATATATAAGAAGTAAACAGCTTAAACCCTTGGAAGAACTAGGCTGTGGTAGGCAAAAAAATATCTGACCATTAAGTGGGCCATGTCCAAACTTTAATACTGCCCACCAGACAGAAAGTTCACACTAGTGACAGACCGTGCACCCCTAAGATAGATGCAAACCGAGAATGTATTGCACAGATCAAATGCTGGTTTCTGGGGTTACAGATGTTTGCTTTTAATGGAGCTGGGGAGGGAGGGAGCCAGAGAAGGGGGCAGCACCCCTTTAGAAGTAGCTGGCAGCTGGGGACAGTTGTAGAAACATGGTATATCGATCGGCATCTCTTGGACCGTGGGGAGACCCAGCGGAGACTGTTGTCAATCAGGGAGTCAGAGGACAGAGGGCGACCCGACACGCTCCAGGCAGAGACGCACCTTGTGGTTGGACTCAGTGTGCACATGCAAAACCTATTGTGAAGCTCATTTATGTTGTGTAGTTTTTCTTCACTTTATGTTTCTACCAAGCACGTGAACGCACACACACACACACACAAAGTCACACACACACACACACACACACACACACACGGAAACCTCCGCCGCCCCACTCTGCTATCACGGAATGAAATGGATGCAAAATAATGTACAACTGCACCATGTGTCAACCAAATCAATCTCCATCCCACTTTTAACACACACACACCCATCCACCCAAGCACACCCACACACCCACACCTGCATCTACGATGACCCACACACACACACAACCACAACGACACATGTACACACCCACACCTTAAATGACCCACACACCGACACTGACAAACACACCGCCACACACACACACACACACAAAGGCAATGAGAAGACATTCTGCTAGATGAAATCAGAGTAGTTTGTGAGTCCATTAACTTGAAGGTCAGGTCGCCTCCCTCTCGCTCAGCTCCTTTACTTCATAAGCAATCCATAAACAAGCGGGGACGTGGAAATAATCAGCACGGAGCCGTGAAGGAGTGAGAGGGAAAATAGGGAAAAGGAAATCAATTTTAATTAATAAGAACCTTTAGAGAGAGAGGGTGTTTAGCGTTTTCCCTGCACACATAAACACACGCACGTGACCGCACATACAACCACACGTGATATGAGGGTGCGAGGTGTGTTTGAGTATCCACAGGCAAGAAAAAATGACAGACGTACCCTAACAACCCTATATCTCAGCTCTTTATTGTTTTGGTATTTCCTCCCTGGCTCTTGATTCAGTGATTCAGTATCTTGCCAACTCGGGGAAAAAGTCATTCAATTATGTGTTTTATTTCCATCAAATATTTATGGATTTAAACAATTACAAAAAAGTGATAAAGAAAATTGATAAAAGAAATATTAAAAGATCCCATTGCATGCCCCCAGGTGTGGTGTGATTGGCCGGTACAAGCCGCTTTGGAAATCTGCCCCTTATGACATCACAGGTGGGCGTGTCCACCTAGATGTGTGCTGGATAGATCAGTCTACCAGCCTACCCTCCTCGGCAGAATGCAAACACAGCATGGCAGCGGTGTACGACACTGAAAAAGGATGCGCACATCTACATGTGCATCTCTGCGTGTTTCTTTTTCAGCAGTCCCTGTGAGTAACGTCAGCAAACAGGAAGTGCGTTGAGCACGAGCAGGAAGCAGAGCGAGTCGAACACTCCGCGATTGAACTTTACCACCGAGGTTAACCTTTAAGAGGAGGGGGGGAGGTTATACACGTATAAAAGTCACGAGATTACCCGATTATTTTTACTCCACTGAACTCGTCACTACAAAGGGTAGAAAATTGCAGGATAAGGTCGGAGAGATTACATAAAAGAAGGACGGGGTTTGAAAGGTCTTTGAGAAAAGAGCGAGGGTCGAAGAAACCAAGAGAGGAGTTGAGCAGCTCTGTAAGATAGGTGTAGGGTGAGAAAAGAGTGAGAGAGTAAAGGACAAAGAGCCGTTACATAGAGAAAGCTGAAGAGAGTTGGAGAGAAAATAAAGACATACCAAAGGTGGATTAAAGGAGAGGAAAATAAGGAACTTGAGTGAAGTAGAATCAAGGGGCAATAAAATAAGGGTTTGATACAATTTCAAGAAAAACAGAGAGACGCAAAGAGGAAGAAGCAATGTATGTTTTTAAATCCACACATGATTCTGAATTTTTGTCTGGAAGAATGTGAGAGTGCCATCAAGTGCCCTCAGGGAGCTATTTGCTTGTCAGCAAGTGACACTGGCTCACTGACATGACCAGTTATAATGGTTCTGGACGGATTTGTTTTGCCTCACATTTCTTCGACCCGAGTCCACGATGCCGAATGGCGTGATTTACTTGCTTTACTTGCGGCGTGTGTTGATGGCTATTCACCTCACTGAAATACTTCCTGCTAATACAAGAACTAGCAACTAGGACACATTTACCGAAATTCTTTTTTTTTTTACTCAAACAAAAGCCCACAAGTGGTTCCTATCAGGGGGATGAGAACCATCATGAAATGCAATAGGAGGCCTTGTGGAGATTCAGACTATTTATATCAGAGAGGCTCTTCTGGGAATGAAAAACCCAAGGAAAGGTTTTGACTTGAACAACTTGTTTTTGGACAGGTAGTTTTGACACCTTTTTACAATACCTTTCAATTAGCCGCAGAATAATTACTTTGAATGAACACACAAACACACACACACACACACACACACACACACACACACACACACACACACACACACACACACACACACACACACACACACACACACACACACACACACACACACACACACACACACACACACACAACCTGTGTTGTATTGTGATGAACAGAGTACCCGAATGAAAAAACTGTTCACATAAATAAGATACAAAACATTTTCCTAGACAGAAACTTTTTTATTGTGTGGGAGGCTGTCAAACACAAAGACCTTATATTTCAAAGTAAAAGCCTGTTTTCGACCATACTTTCCTGTTCCTTTTGTTTATTCAACCACGGAGGATAACCACCGGGGAAAAAGAGACAATCCACATCTTTCTCGTTTCAACGTTTCCTCTGCGTGGGAAACGGAGCCAATCCGTGTGGGCCGTGGCGCTCGTCCAACATGTTGTAAACATCAAGACCTGTGAGTCACGTTCGTAGCGGCGGTGCTGAGGTTAAGATGCAACGGCGCACAAAGGCTTGTTTGGAGAGGACGGATCGCTTTCAGGTTAAGCGGTTTCGATTGCAGGAGTGCACCAGCGAAACTGGGCGCTAGTAACGATACTTCTCACCTGCCAAGAACACAGCGATGCTGCGTATTACGGCCTGGTGCTCCCGTCTATGGGGAACTGGGCCAACTTTGTTCATCATTTAAATACATCATAGAATATTTAATCAACCGCGATCACAATCAATCATTTTTTTATTTTATAATTGCTTTATTTATTTGTTTTATAAAAGGTGAACATGATATTATAACCCAAAAAGCTTTTGAGCCTGGGATTGAGGCCCAATATCTGAAGTATACCCCATGTTATAGTTGAAATCTAAAAAAGCGACCAGCTACAGTAACACAATGTGATCACCACAAAAATGTTGTTGTTCCTTTAAGGCCCGATATACCTGTGATACCTTATCATAGAGCCTTTCTTCAGCCAACATTATTTTACCTTTATTAAATTCTAAAAAAATCATGAATGAATATATTAATTCTGTATCCGTTTTATCCTCATTTTTCATTTCCGGTCTCACTTGGTTTCTGCCGCAGTTTCTTGCAATGTTACCCGTAATAATCTCTCATTCCATAGTCTCTAATTGTCTTGGATTCAACCCCTTCTCCTGCAGTAATTTAAGCCCTCTTTCTCAGACTGGAGTCAAATTGGGTTCCAATTTGACTCCCCCCACACAGCTCTATGGAGCAATATCTATGATTACCGTGATCACTGTTCTCACATGTTTAGTGTAATCCAAATTAGTGTATTTTAAGCTTCCTTTCGACTAGGCTACTTGGCTACTTTAATAACCTCCCTTTCAGTCTTGCTCTTTTAATTTAATTTAATCTTAATGAAGTAGTGAAGTAGAATGATAAAGTAGACAAAAACAGGAGGTCCTTTTCTGCCACTTCCATTTGATTCCCATTTTGACACTGGTTTGTGTCCCAGTTTAGAGTACAGCACAAGCTGCCAATAAGTCTTATCCACACCGACATGGATCCACATGTGTGTTTGTGGGTGTTATGAAGCCAGGCCCCATGTGAGTGTGTGGCCATTGTAAGATTTGGCTTGGCCCCAGGTTAGTGTGTGTGTGTGTGTGTGTGTGTGTGTGTGTGTGTGTGTGTGTGTGTGTGTGTGTGTGTGTGTGTGTGTGTGTGTGTGTGTGTGTGTGTGTGTGTGTGTGAAGGGCCCCATGTTGAGGCCCCTGGGGTCAAACCACGACCCCGCCCACGCCCTCCTCCTATATTGCTTGTTGTAGTTTTAGTATTTCTTCCATCAGAGGTCAACCCTTACCTCAAACCCTGTAACCCTGCCATCAAAGAGGGTCAAAGCCATCCCATAATATTTGGGGTCAGGATCCCATCCCCTCTTCACCGTCTCACATCCCACCCCCACACCACCAACCCCCTCCTTCTCCTCCTTCCCCTTCTCATCATCTTCTCCCTTCTTATCTGTTCTCCTCGCCTGTCTTCTCCCCTCTCTCTTTGACTATGGTCTCGGTTTCTCCTGCGCTACTGCTCCTCCTCCTCCTCCTCCTCCTCGCCTGTCTTATCCCCTCTTTCTTTGACTATGGTCTCGGTTTCTCCTGCGCTACTGCTGCTCCTCCTCCTCCTCCTCCTCCTCCTTTAAACTCTGTTCTCCTCGCCTGTCTTCTCCCCTCTCTCTTTGACCTCTCTCTTTGAGGTTCTCGGTTTCTCCTGCGCCACTTTCCCTCCTTCTCTTCCCGGTCTCGACTCCTTACCAGCCCTCGCCTTAATGGAGGTGTTTAATAATGCACAGGAACACTTAGGGATGCATTACGGATGTCCAGGCAGCTGTTGCTGAGTGGACAAAGAATTCTCACCAACTCGCCCCACCCAGCCTGCTACACGGTGGGTTTTACTATCAGCGTTGTGCTTCTTGCTTACTTAGTCGTTTAGATGCTCTTACGAATAAGTACATCTGAATGTAATAGCTTTATTTGAGACGCATTGTTTTAGTGAACACACTGTTTCAGCTCGATGACCAGCACTATGTAATAAAGAAAAAAGCCTTTTTGGCTGAGAGTTCTAGGAAGGAAACGGTTACCGCCACTTTGCGATCACATTTTTTAGGATAGTATGCATTGTTGATTATATGTGATGACTACAATGAAGGATTAAATGTTCCCCACACTTGAGCATTTACATTTAGGGCATTTAGCTTTTATCCAAATAAACGTACAATAAGCAACAGAAAAGGCAATATGTCGTCGTCAGTACAGTAAAGATATTCCTTAAACCAATTGCCAAGCACTTACAGTTGCTAGGTTAACCTGTTAACCTGTTAACCTGTTAACCTGTTCCCTGTATACAACAATGATATCCAGGTTAAGACGCTACAGGGTCAAGTACTATATTTAAGTGCTATAAGTGTCCGAGAAGCATAACCTTCTCTCAGCCATCAACATTTGGAGATCTAACTCTCGGAGGCCTGTCGTGGACTTTGGGATTCGATCCCAGAACCTTTCCGGTGCCGGGGGGCCAATCAACTTTAACTTATAGACAAACCTGTCTCTCGTTTCAAATAGCGAAAGGGGATCTTTGTCAAACACTGCGGCAGATTGGGGTAGCAAGTGTAAGTCTGCAGAGAAGGCCCCAAATTAAACTTTAAATCTAGTCCTTTCTCTTCAGTACTCTCTCAGCCTTGGTAAGCGGCGGAACGGAGAGGAAAAATAAAGAGACCGGGATTGATATAGACACAAAGGGAGAAAGAGTTAGAGAGGGATAGGGGGAGAAAGATTAGGCAACGACACTAATGGTAATGAATACCGACGTTATGGAGAGAAAAGGCAGGGAAACCAAGCAAGAGAGAGGCAGAATTGGAACGAAACACTAAAGTATGCAGAACGTGAGTGATAGTAACAGACTCTTGAGAGAACATATATTTAAATAATGAATGCGAAAGTTTACAGCGGTTCAGAGGTTGTTCCTTTCACTAACGAACGTGTCCGGATCATGACCGGGCCAACTAGAGAGTATACGACTTTGCCGTTAATCCTGTTGCACTCTGTGGGCTTAAAAATACCACGGGAGGCATCGTCTTGTACTTACAGCGCACTCCCTGTGTTATTAGTCCTGCAATGAAGCACACGTATCCCTCCCCCGTGATTAGAGATTTTGTCGTGTCGGCTGAGTGCGTCATTATTCTGGAATCAAACATACAATGGACGCTTTAGCTTTAACAAAAGCCTATTCAATGATTGGGATAACCACACAAAACCAAATTTGGCCCTATCATCCTCCGTTTCGGTCTTTTGAGAATTTAAAGTCATTATTGCTATTCTGATCTCTCCTCTCCCCCTCCTTACATTCTGGGAATATTTGAGACCCGAGGTGGCAAGCATTAATGTTAAGTACCCAACCAAAACGCAGGCTTTCAAGGGGCAAAGGCAGTGGTTTTGTGCGTTTTGCAGGATCAATTTGCGTACACCTTATCTGAGCAATGTCAACATGCGCGAGTTGCTTGTTCTTGGTTTATGCACCTGTTCGTCAATGTGGCAAAACAAACATCTGATCCCACATAACAGAGCCTACATAAAACATTTCTCTAGAATAAACATTTTTAAATTAAAATATTTTTTTAAACAAACCATCATAAACAAATATTGAACAAAAGTATTATTAAAGCTGCACAATATAACTTTTGCAATCGTAGATGATAAACGATGATAAAAAAAACAAGAACTTAGATTAGACTGAGGCAATATTTTTCCTTAAAAAAGTTATATTGCAAGGTCGACACAGCTATGGACGAAGTCAGACAATCCTAGTCACAGCAAATAGATTTTGCTTCAACCACATGTATTGAAAAGGCCCCATTTCCAATAGACCCCCCTCCCCAACACACCCACGAGAGAGAGAGAGAGACAGAGAGAGACAGAGAGAGAGAGAGAGAGAGGAGAGAGAGAGAGAGAGAGAGAGAGATGAGAGAGAGATGAGAGAGAGAGAGAGAGAGAGAGAGAGAGAGAGAGAGAGAGAGAGAGAGAGGTGACACACTCCATCACTTACTAGTAGTTTTCAGACAAACCTCAAGCCTGACTTGATGTTTGTCTGAACACTTATACACATATAAGTATGCTTTTGTGTGTGAGTATGTTAAAATAAAACAAACGTTAAAGAGTCAGTGAACCTGCTGTTTCAGCAGGAATCCGAAAACTACCAGATTAATAAAAAATGTGTTTTTGGGCTGACGGTTCTAGGAAGGAGAAGGGGGTGCGATAATGAGCCATGTTGTCTACAAAATGTCCCCGTGGCGCGTCCTAGGAGACCGCCTATATGGCCCATGAGCCAGCAAGCCAGAAAACCAGCCAGCCAGCCAGTGATCTTTCAGCAAATTGTACTGACAATTAAAACCTCACACAGAACGATAGCCAGTGCCTCAGTGGCCTGTGGAGAGGGCTGGCGTTTATCAGCACTGGGTTCAAGTCGGGCCAAGCATGCTCTCTGAATTATTCAAGTATTTTCTGGAAAACAACGTCACGTGAAGTATAATGTCAATTATAAACTCTGATCAAACATCAAACAAAGCGTCTCGATGGAGCAGTGTGAGTGAGCTGCTGAGCCTGCAGTTCTCCAGACCCAGCTGGAGACACGGGGGTCGAGCTCATGAACTCGCGGTCTGCCGATTGTTACGGTTTTGTGGCTAAGTCACATCTATTCTGACGTCAACTGGAAGAATATCCGAGCAAGACACCCCATGTGTCTCCGTGGCACAGTCGAGATCGTTGCTTGAGATCAGCTCTACAGCCGTAGGATACGTTCCTGCAGAGTCCGTTCTCTTGGGGAAAGTATTTTTAGGTAATTGCAAATTGCATTGTCAATCACGACCAGATGGTGGTCTGTTGAGTAGGCCTGGCGCTATCAGCACTGAAGACCTGTGTTCAAGTCCCGCCAACAACCCTCGCCTTTGGACCCCTGGTGACATTTTGGAAACAATGTCAAGTGAATTGTAATTAGAACTGAAACCTCCCAACACATCGCAGTAAGCCTCCCGGGGGTGCACTCGATGCAGCTGTCGGGGTGCCAGCTCTGCAGAGCTGGGTTCAAGTCCCTCAAAAAAGCTCCCATTGAAACTTAATGAATTTTTTGGTAACAGTGAATTGTAGCATCAATTACAACTCTGACCAGATGATAGCCAGCATGTCAGCGGTGCAGGGTAGAGGACTGCCGTTTATCAGCCCTGCAGACCTGGGTTCAAGTCCCCTCCACAGTGAACTCCTTTAAACCTAATGGCTTTTTTTTTTAGAAACAATGTCCTGGGAGTTGAAATGTCCATTATAAGTAATCAGCTGGACTTGAACCCTGGTCTCCAGAGCATTAGCATAAGCAACAGTTCTCTCCGCTTCCTTACAGAGGTTGGAAAGCTGATATCTTCTGAGTTTTTAGACTCCGTAAAATAGACATGATATCATTACGTTTAATAGTTACATTATGGTTCAATAGCAAGCAAACATCAGCAGGAATTGAACCCTGGTGGGTTCTCTCCCAACAGTACTCTCCATTGCACCACGGAGACAGTGACAATGATCAACAATCAATAATCAGTGGGAGGTATACATGACATTAGAATCAACATGACATGACGAGTTTCAAAATTAAATTTGGTTACACAGGACGCAAACTCTGCTCTCCAGAACTGATAACGAGAAACCTTTTCACTATGGAAAACGTTGTGAACTCGGTGATAACTCAGTAAGTTAGCAATCGCTGGCCCTTTCATCTTCATAAGTGACATGTTGTCAAAAGGTTACCCCTTACCCCACTTTCAGTGCACATAGTAAAAGTGAACCTGGCCAGGGCAGAGGAAAACTTTCGAGGAACAGGGGTGCAAAGTGTATTTCTTTCTTTGGTATCTCAAGTTAGAAAATGAGGAAGGGCGCCTGGCAAATCATCATATAATTTGTTATTTTATACCTCACTTCTGCCGGCTGGTGGGCGACCACCTATAGGTATATATGGCCTATGCCTTTTTCCGGCCCTGCCATGGGGATAACATGTCCCCCTCTTACCTATAACTATTTTTAAAAAAGTTTTTTAAAGGATCTCAGTCTTCAATTCCATCTGAAACAGTGGGCTCAATGGCTCTTTAAATGTGGTGATAAATTACCCCCTTTTTTTCCAACTTCTCAAATGTAATAAATGTCTCGAAGGAGTCTTATGTTAATATTTGATATGTTAATATTAGTTTTTCTGTCAAAACAATAAATTATGCAGTATGGCTGAACCAAGCACGGGCCCTGTGTGTGTGTGTGTGTGTGTGTGTGTGTGTGTGTGTGTGTGTGTGTGTGTGTGTGTGTGTGTGTGTGTGTGTGTGTGTGTTCATAATCGTACAGGTTCGGTAAAATCTCACAATGAGGCCGTTAGGGGTTTTGAGGCTTAGCCATTCAGCCAATATATTGTTATTAGTTGCCTGTTCAAATCTTTACACACACTGTACATACCAACACTAAAATGTAACAACACGGTGGCAGAATCTAGTGGTTTACCGACACAAACACACTGACACGCATATACACACCCTCATTGTCCCCATTTTGTCTATCAATATCGTCGAAAGATTTGATCCGAACATCCAAAATCCGTAGGCCTACGTCCAAATATCATGGGATGCTGGCCACTAGCTGAGGAATCAAAAGTGAGCACTAAGTACAATTTGAGCTTGATTGCAATTAAGCTTTAATTTCCATAATCGCCGCCACAATAAGACACTCCTGCTATCCGCGCGTACTCTGGGCTTTAGCACTGCAATTAAAGCCGAACAAAGGTGATTACCGTAATCACGTTTCCAGAGTATGAGGCCCCCCTGCCCGTTTGTTTCATTCCGATGCGTCGGATCAAATCGGAGTAGGACTCGCCATGACCTCGTGCTAAGTGGTTAGCATGAATACTTTTTTTTGGGAGTAAAAAAAACAAAAACGGTATGCCGCCTCATTTGCTTATTAGTCTAACTAAATGGTACTGTTGCTTTGTAAAATTGCATAAATTCGTTGTTCAGCATTCACCTCTATTCTACCAAAGTGTGGGGTGGCTGACGTTAAGCATTCAGAAGAAACATGCCGGTTGGTTACATCTAATATTGAAATGTATCTCAGTATAAAAAACGCTGATTAACGTTAATACAATTCAGAGAGTCAAGGGTGAGGGCCTCAATGTTTACATACCTCAGGATCGAACCCTCTAATCGGACAAAAGAAACAGGACATTAATCAGTTAGATTTTAAATATAAACCCGTCAGGCCCTTGTGTCTAATGAGGTGGAATATGTTAAACCTGATTGCACATGCATCCCCTTTGAGCAGCCAGTAATAAAAAAAAAATAAGAATACGTTTCCCAAATCCGTGAAAAAATATATATATTCATATGTTTGCGCTTTTACTTTTTAATTAGCCTCGCTCCAAACAATAATTAGCATATTGTTTTATTAATATGGAACTGGGCCGCCATCGCAGACAGAGAAAATGGACTGTTGACTCACTTGCTGCTTGGATATTTCTGTACTTCACTGCAGACCACCCTCGAGCTGGGAAAAGGAATGAATGCACAATACACAGCAGCACACATGTACACAAAGTCAAACACACTCTCGACTTTAGAAAATAGAATAGTATAGGATCCATCCCCTTCTCTTTGCTACTATAAATGCTTCTACTTTGCTTATTATTACCGCCACATTACAAAATACATTGACCATGTGCCACTGCAGGGCTTGAACCATGAGTCAGTCATAGCTTTTGTAGACTAATTATTTTTTGGGGGTTGAACTGAGGCAAGACCCAGACTCATTATTAGTTGAGATGAGATGCATGTGTATGATACATGAACATCCCGTCGAGGGGAAGAATAAGTTAGGGTGTCAACATGCCCGTAGCCAGCTAGGAGGTCACCAGGGCTCTCCAGTTTTGAACTGAGTTCAGAGTGAGAGATATTAACATGTGACTGCATACATATGTGTCCACAGACATGTTGACTAATGTATGATAGTAAGCATTATTGGCCCTTAACACTAATATTCAGGAACAACACTGACTCAAAAGGCTATTGGCTTAAGCAACACCAGTAGAGGCATATACTTTCCCCCTGAACTTTTAAACGTTGCAAACGTGCAAAAACATAATTATATATTTATGTGGCATTCAGTCCAATACTTACAATATATCTATGGCATTCAGTAGGCCAATGCTGTGGTAAAGAGTGTAAAGTATGACCAAGTGTTTCTTTCTGTTCAATAGATAGAACTTTATCAATCCCCTGTAGGAGAAATGTTTCCTGGACTATAGAACTCAGTAGGTGAGGCTGCATGTCACAGTAGGGGGTCAGTAACACGGGCCCCCCCACCCCCAGGAAAATGTGCTGGCTGTCATCCTGATCATCACCCTCTGCTCCACTCACAGTCCTGTCCCCTACAGTAGAACGAGGGCCCCAGTTCCACTGAGTCTGTCCAGGGGGTTGGATATGGAAGCTGGTGCAATCCCATTAGCACCTGGAGCGCTAGCGGGGCCAGACTGGGAACACTGGCATGTGGCTCATGTCGTGTTCTTGAAGAAAGTAGTCCAATCCGGATCACTTTTAACTCACTTTATTTGTTAAAGTATTTCAGTATGGTAACTATGAAGCAAAAGGAGGGAAATTGGATCCAAAACGCGTGTGAGCGATAAACAGCAGACCTTCATATCTATCTAGTATCTCCGGGCTGCCCCATGTTTCTGACCTCAAATCTGACTCCCGCTCTGGTTTGTATCAAGTGGGCGTGGCCTATGCGAAGTGGGCGTGGCCTGTGTGACGTATTGGCTCCGGCTTCCTCACCTGTCTAATGACGCTTTTCCACTGCATGGTACCAGCTCGACACGACTCGACTCGACTCGACTCAGCTCGCATTTTTTGCGTTTCCACCGCGATCTAGTACCTCAAGTGGCTGCTTTTTCTAGTACCGCCTCGCTCTAGGTTCCAAGCGGCTGAGCCGATACTAAAAGGTGACGTCGGCAGACGGCCGGCCACTGATTGGCTAGAGAGTGTGACGAAGTCACGAGAGCGACATGGCAACCATGCCGGTAACAGCCATAGCAGCGCCGCAGCCAACATATTCCACTTCTTCAACTTCTTCAACATGCCAGCTAATAATAGTAATGTTATCGATGTCCTCCATTGTTGTTATGTGGGTTCTGTCCATGTGTGGGTTGCGTAGGTGTTGTTTGCGTCGCGTACAAAAATACGTCACGGCCCTTTCGCGCAGCCGACCCCGCCCACGTCCAGGAGGTACTATTTGCGGTGGAAAAGGACCCGTGCTGCTACCGTGTCGAGTCGTGTTGTGTCGAGTCGTGTCGAGTCGAGCTACATGTGCGGTGGAAAAGCGGCATAAAGGTGCTGCCATCTATGGCTGGAGTAGTTATTGCAGCTTATATGTTCGATCCTGCTTCCTAGTGGCTATGTGGGGGCAGCTTATGTGTTCGATCCTGCTTCCTTGTGGCTATGTGGGGGCAGCTTATGTTCTTAAAATACGTAACACTCAGGAGGTTGAGCGGGTTGGCTGGTGACTGGAAGGTTGCTAGTTCGAGCATAGGGTCAGAGGCGACTGAATTTTCAAAGGGTTGGGTCCTTCAATTCATGCAGAACAATGGGGTACATTCTCCACCAGTCTGTGGTTGCATGGGCTTCCTCTTTGCGGTTGTGTGCTAGGGCAGGAGCAGCATTAAAGCCATGGGGGCCATCAGGGCGAGGAAGGCTTTGGCCGGGGGCTGGCCTTGACACAGTAAGAGAGGATGCAGAGAACAGGATGATGACCAAACCTCTGGCCATCATGGACAATACCCAATTGGCTCAAAGACACTCAGGTCAGGCAGAGGAGCAAGTTCAGCATGAGATTCATTCTGCCTCTGTGCCCAACAAAGGGGGGGTAGTATATCTAGCTATATTACGACAAAAACATTCCAATGTTACTTGTTGCAAGAGATTGAATTGTAGCCAGATTGCAATAATTCCAACATCTGGATTCTTAAAGGTTAACATTTGCTAAATCCATTTCAATTAAGAAACAAGCCCACTTTCTGTTTACCACTTATTTTATTATTGATGTTATTTGCTTTCCGATCCAGTGGAGAAGCAGCAATGGCAAGCAGTAATTGATTAAATTGTACATGGATTCAACAGATAGTCTAGACATAGTCATGTTTAGACTTGTCGCAATGTCCTGAGTTGAAAGTTGTTTTTCATAGATTTTTTTTATGAAGTAAGCCGTCCTCATTATATGTGCTGAATATAACTTGACAGTTGGCTAAACTCTGTCCTGACATCCAGGGTCAGACAGTTTACTTCTCGTCAACAGGTTTATTGACGTGACATGGAAGGTGAAACTGAAATGTACAAAAAGCATAATCAACGCTCTCCTTGCTTTTAACATCCACAGATATATAGAAAAAGATAAAACTCAATCTCTAATATGAATTTAATCTTTTCCTTTACAGTATTCTTCACGTTTGACTTAAAAATCATTCTATGCATACGAACTTCCAATAACTTTTGTTGAAAGACTTGTTTATTGTTTTGTTTGTTGATAATGATACATGGCCTTGGTGAACATACCCAGGCTTTCTTGGGAAAACCTGGCTCGACAGAGACGCAACTCGCAATCAGAGTTAAATGGTACCAGGACGCTCACTTCAGATTCAATTAGTCTAACCAGGTTTTCCGCTTTAGTTTCAATGCGCGTTCACATAAAAGGGGCGTTTATCGCGTTATTTGACTCAAGCTTATGCAAAATGAATCGAGCGAGAGCGGTGTATTTTGCCCAAGACGAGCAGTGTATTATTATGAATTCCTACGGCGGAATTCAAAGTCCAAATCACAGCCAAGGGGAACACGGTTGCCCATAATATGGCTAGGGTGGCGTGCTGGCAAAAAATAGCCGACCGTGCTAATCCCTATGTGAAAAGATTCAGCATATTGTCTAAAAAATATCATGTATCATCATGCCTTTTACCCCCATAGATTTGGTGCCAGCACGCTCCTACGAACATGAAAATAAATAGGCTATAAAAATATTATTCAATGTGGTAAATTGTAAATCCATTTTAATAATTTCAGGTGAATCTAGCCTGATTTGCAATGGCCTAGGCTCCAACCTTTAATCTCATGTTGATTACCTGTAGCAAATAAAAAGATAACCCAATAATAATACGACCCTTCACCACTCAGCCGATGATGGTAGGAGTGGAAGGGGGGGATGTTCTCTGACCCCACTGCCTCGACATCCAAGGCGTTTGTAATGTATGTATTCATGTATTGGCAATGGACATAAATAATTGCCTTGCTAATCAAATGTGAAATGATTGAGTGTAAATTAATTGTGTCATCTTTAGTTGAAGGTACAAACATTATTTTGGAGGAGCCGCTGACAATCAATCTCCAATCAGAGGTATATAGGCTAACTATCAAAGCAAAGTGTCACGTATTTTTCTCAATTTTTTTGACATTTTTGAAAATAATGTCCTATAATAGGTTTCCCTGATTCTTGCAGGAGACTGTCGGCATGTGACTCAAGGAAGACTAGGAGGTGATTTTTCTCACAGCTATAGTATGATGCCTAGGCCTAATTGTGTCACTGACATAGCGGTTATGTAAGGGATAATGGACAACACGGCACTTGACTATCCAAGGTTAATGTATGTTGAACGTGGGGCCACCTTTGAACTTGAAACACAGGCGCACTGCGCAACAGTAAGTGCACTGCTTCTTTGTGTAGCATTGCCTACATACGGTCCAACAAGGACGATCAAATAACGTATACCCTCTGATGAGAATCTGTATCTCTCATAAAGAATATCGTCAGACAATGCCAAGGGATCGGTTCTGTCCCGAAAAACCCTCTGTCTCCGGAGAGACGCCTGTACGATTAGTGAGCGCCGAGGTCCACGGGAACACCCACAAATGGTGACGCCATTGTCAGAGAGGCTAGGAAGCTGCGCACGCCGATTTAAGTAGCCGATCTCCGGGTAGACTAAGCTGAAAACCTGCTCCCGACCAGGTTTGGTTGCGAGCATCAGTCCAATCAGACTCGACCAGGTGAGGCTGCGTAGACCAGCCATTTGTGTGTTAAGGTCCTAGTATTGTGCATTTTCATGTTTGAGATAAGACACACCAAGGGGGCCTGTTTTTTTGTTGTTAATTTAAACTGCAGTCAGCTTTTTCCTCTTCTTTCAAAAAATAATCAATGAGGAGAACGAGGGAAAAATAGATGGCTGGAGGCGATTCTGCGGCTCCTTCGAGCGAGAGGAGACGCTCCGATCGTTCTGTCAATTTGTTCTGCCAGACTCCTCCAAAGAACTAAAGAACTCTCGCTCGATGCTTCCTAAGAAGAAAAGCATTGGGATCTGTCATCACAGTGTAATTGTATGTTGAGTCCGTTTTCGAAATTGACCAAGTATTGAAACATACTATTGTTTATTGACCAAGTATTGATGTCATACTGTAATAAGGGGGTCGAATAGTTAGCTAAAGAGATCGACTCCCATCCATAGGGTTCTGGGTGAGATCCCAAACCTCCACAACCTTCTTATACGCATCCGTGAGCAAATTACCTAACCAGTAAGCTGCTTAAGGCTAAAAGTAGGTTGCCTAACCAGCATAAGCTCTTGAAGGCTTCACAGTAAGTAGGTTAACAAGCAAGCTCCTGAAGACTTCACAGTAAGTAGCTTAACCAACTTATGCGCCTCAAGGCTTCACAGTAAGTCGCCCAATCACCAAGTGCCTTAAGGTGTCACAGTAGGTCAGACAACCATCTTAAGCTCCTTACGGCTTCACAGTAAGTCACCTAACCAGCTTAAGCTTCTTATGGCTTCAGATTAAATCAACTATCAAGCTGAAGCTCTTTAAAGCTTCACAGTAAGTCTCCTAACCATCAAGCCCCTTAAGGCTTCACAGCAAGGCACTTTGGATAGAAGTTTCACCTAAATGACACAATAGTCCTGTGAAGATGTGAATGGCATCTTCACTGTTTTTAAACATGTTTTAAAAGATTCACGTGCTCCTGTCTGGCTGGTTAGCCGTGATAGTCCGCAGCTGTGGCTCATAGGCTAATTGAGCCACACCCATTCTGGTGCTCTTTAAGAGGGCCAGAGTTTTAGACTGGAGGGGCTGGAGTTGTGCAAGTGACTTGACAGTTGTGCTGTGTTTTAAGTAAAGAGATGCTTTTTAACAACAATGTGCATGAAGAAATCTCTTTTTCACAAGTCCCAAGTCAAGCATCCTAGATTTTGGGTGGGTTCTGTTGTGGCCACGCCTGTCGTATGTGTTCCCTCAAACGATTGCTTTCATTGGCCTGCAGCTCACTGCCTTTAGCTCATTGCCTGTCCAGGGACTTCTGCCTGAAGACCCAGGGCATTCCAAGGAAAGGCCAAAGCAATCAAGACTGAATGTATTAGAGGCGACTGATGTCATCACACCTGAAAACCCCTGTGCTTATCGAGGTCAGAGTTTGCGTAAACATCTCCTTCGTGGCCATCGTTGGGTTTAATTCTCCGGCAGTTTTCTTTGACGACATGATCAGAACAAACTCTGATGGGCCGCCAGTAGATTTGAATGCATTCTGTCTCGATTTAATTTTCTGGTCCATATTTTGAAATCTTGCACATGAGGAATGAATACTGTATTCTGAATATCGGAAACTTGAATTTTTTTCAAATAATTTCAAAACATGGCTGTGATTTGCTTCCTTTCTTTTCATCGCGCTACTATTTATTTTCAATTTCTAATCTCCAAATCCTTGGAATCACATGTTTCCCATAGAAAGTGAAGGGGCCAGCTCTCAAGGGACCTGAGGCATGTTTGCATATTTTTTTCTTGTAAAGAAACATTGATTAAAAACGAAGCCTTTCATTTGCATGTGTAATGTTATTATCTATGAGACAGACCACCCCCACACGGGGTCATGACCCCCAGCGCTTCTGTGTGTGTGTGTGTGTGTGTGTGTGTGTGTGTGTGTGTGTGTGTGTGTGTGTGTGTGTGTGTGTGTGTGTGTGTGTGTGTGTGTGTGTGTGTGTGTGTGTGTGTGTGTGTGTGTGTGTGTGTGAGAGAATCAGGGCAGTTGATCACAAGCATCTAGCTCACTAGTTGCCATGGACAACATTTATTACGTGTGTGTTTCTTTTTGTGTTTTTGTGCAGTCCTCACATTCAAGCGTAACAATTTATGTGGACGTACATGCGTGGGTGAGGCTGGAATTTTAAATGGTTTCTTCTCTGTGGGTTTACAGTTGTGTGTTTGTGCATGCGGGACATAAGTGTGTATGTAAATGTTGCTTGTGTTTTTCCATGTCGAAAGTGTGTGCGAGTCTGCGCGTGCATGTCGATACCGTTTGTGTCCGAGTGTGTATGTGCGTGTGTGGGTGTGCGGGTGTTGTAATTGTACGTGTTCACAGGCGTGTAGGAGTCTGCACTTAACAGATAAGGTGATGGTGCTGCAAAGAAAAGGGCCTTTTAGTGGTGGCCCCTGTGGCAGAGGGGCTCCCTGTTATCGTAGGCCTCAACTGGGTCAATAAACATTTGGAAGAACGCTAACATTGTTTACGATATTCCTTCAAACCGGTTTTGGTTTTCACACATTTTCTTTTGGTTCCTGGAGTTCAAATGCGTCTTTCTCTTTCCGTTTACACCGAAACAAACGGGTGAAGGGTAAATGGACTGTATTTATATGGCGCTTTTCTAACCAAATGGCACCCAAAACATTCACCCATTCCTACACATGTTCACCCACCGACGGCGGTGTCACCCTTGCAAGGCAACAGCCGTCTCGTCGAGAGCAGTTAGTATTCGGTGTCTTGCTAAGGGACACCTCGACACACGTGTTCAAACTAGCAAGCGTCTGGTAACCAGCCAGCCCACTCTACCTCTTGAGCAACATGCCGCGCTGAACAATGAACAGTGAACAATTCTGA
The DNA here is from genome assembly GCF_026213295.1 of Gadus chalcogrammus. NCBI lineage: Eukaryota > Metazoa > Chordata > Actinopteri > Gadiformes > Gadidae > Gadus > Gadus chalcogrammus. The sequence goes on from NC_079430.1 coordinate 18,319,153, forward strand.
AACACAACTATAGAAAAAATAAAACGTATAACCGCGTCTGATTTGGACGATTGATAGTTGATGCGATGGTCGACAATCGACGCGCGGCAATGGGGTCTGCCAGATTCCCGCCGCCGATTACAAATCAAAACAGAATCGCGCGAGGGCGTCGTGAATCAAATGGCATCATCCCACTGAGTCATCATCGTCCTCACCAGAGCCGCCGCGAGCCAGGGCCACTTCATCAGTGCCGTGACAACGCATAAAACACTGCGCCTCTCAAAGGGCCTATATACTTCACAGCGGAGGTTCCGACCAAACCCCCCCTCCCCCCCCCCCCCCACACACTTCCACCTGTCTCCTCCCCCCCAGGGACAATTTCAAGGAAAAGTCAACCGGGCGGAGACGGTGAGAGTTCAATTTTTATATATGGGGGGCCATGGCTGAGAATCCATCACCCTCCCCACAGTCTCTCTCCGGTTGCCGTGGGACACTGACTGGGACACGGCAGTAGTTCGAGGATTTGGCTCTGCTGCAAAGGTCAAAGCATCCCGAAACCCCTGCTGCTACCCCGGGGAGACCCCTGAGCGGGCCTCTAGCGGCTAGCCTCAGGCCACACCACCGCGGTATTAAAGAGGGGGGGGGCCTGTTTCACCGCCGGGAGTGATATTGGCTGGCCGTTGAAAGCCACTTTAAATTCGGCCCCATCGCGTGTCCACCAAGATGCATGCTGGAATACATCCTGGTATCCCTGCCCTGGGAAGCTAATAGGCTAACACTCGCTCTATAAAGGTTTTTCTCCCTTGTATCTTTTGGATATGCTCTTAGCCAATAACAAGGTGCCCTGACTATGTCACACCGCTGTTAACATATTTTTATCATAACCTTGTTTTTCATATGCCATATTTTTTAAGTTGTCGATTGTTATTTGACAATTGAAAAGCTTTTTGTATTGCATTAATGTTGCCTGTGTGAGTGCAGTTAATTATACGATTACAAGATGCTGTGTGAATGTGAGTAAAATGTTAGGGTTGTAAAGAGAGAGAAGCAGTAAAGAGCAAAAGACGGCAAGTAAGAGAAATTAAACAACCCGAAGATAATCTCTTTTGCCACCCCTACCTGCTCCTTCTATTGCCTCCAGCTTCACGCAGAGCTAAATAAATATTATGGATATGAAAACCGAACGTTCTCTCGCCCCAAAAGCACTTCACTCTCGCTCAACCTCCCCGTAAAACAGTTAAGCCATCACTCCACCCCGCGTTCCACACAGACAAATGTGTGTTGTTGATCCTGAATGGGTTTGAAGTACAGCAGAAAAAAGACAAAGGTCAAATGATGTCACGTGATAAGGAGGTATGAATACTGTTTTGATGTTATTATTATGATCATTCATCATCACCGTATCCCACCACTTCAGTTCGTTTAACACATACACAAACATAAACACACTCAAAGCATTCATCATTATAGGAGAAAGAAAAATAAAAGATCCCCTAACCCTTTAAAAGTGTAATCTCTCTGGGTGTCAAGCGCATGTTTGCCAATTCATTCTTGTGAGTCTTGTAATTGCAGCCATCTTGGCTGCTTTGGTATCTCATAAACCACTGGCAGAGAGAAAAGGGTCCCTTCTGAATGAATTACATTGTCCCAATTCCATTATACACTCTTCTGATAATACACTCTCATTATTAGAATGAAATATTAGCATTGTGTTTATTACACTATTAGCTCGCCTGTCGCCTTCTACAAATGATAATTTTTTTTCCCCTTCTAACGCTCCTGTGTAAACTAATACCGAAGGGAGCTCAGTGAGGGTGTGTTAGCATGGTACGCTGGAGACATGTTCGCCATCACGCATAGCCTCAAACAATAAACACACACACACACACACACACACACACACACACACACACACACACACACACACACACACACACACACACACACACACACACACACACACACACACACACACACACACACCAACGTGCACACATTAATTACATCCCGACATAAAGGGATTGAATATCTGCACTGCATTCTAATGTTTTTTTCTGGGCCGGGCGGCAGTCATGCCAACGTCTGTTTTGTTGTTTTTTCATCTCTTTTGGATTTTTTTTTCGAAGGCCCATCTGCTTTAATTGCTTATTGTAATTTATTTGCTAGCACAAGTACAACACGTACACACAATATGGCGAATGCGGCCAACTTGCTTTTTACTCCTCTGGTAAAACATTTTAGCAACGTAGTTTGTCTGTTGGATAATACATTCATAAACTCAGGTGGTTTGCTAAATATGTGTGACTGAGTGGGTTTCCGATTACCTGGCATTCTGCCACGCATTGCTGCATACCGAATTAGTAAATATACGTTTTAATGTATTGGCCCTCCTTGCTTGGTAACTTTTTAATTAAACAAACTGCTAAAACTGCACAGCCTGAATACTGAATTAACTCTCCAATAGCAGTCTTATTATTCAATGAATATGATTCCTAGCTGGCCAGGGCCAGGTGTGCTAGCAACCTAACCAGATATTGTAGACTGTTTGAGCAACTATCAGCTATGGACTGTGAGAGAGCATAGCATTCAAGAGCATTCTTTTTGTATTTGACATTAATTGCAAAAGGCTACCCTTAACTTGATTGGGGGAGCTGAAATTACCTGACAAGAAAATTACATTGCTTGCTTAGAGGGGTGCTAAATGACTCGTGGTGTGATTGACCCCTCATTTTGCTTGGCAGAGAATTTCCATTAAAGCCCAAATATGATCGATCAGTGTTATTCCCTATGGTCCTATTAGAAACACATTGGCTCTTTTCATTTTGATTTCGGCATGATCTGGCAGTTGAGTTTGCCCAAAGAGATTCATGGAGATTGTTGTGTAATTGTTTTTGTTTTTTTCTATGTATGTGGTATGTGTTCCTTTACATGCCTCTTTGCACCATGTACGGCACTTTGGCCAGTGAAAACTGTTTTTAAATGTGCCTTATAAATAAATGTGACTTACTTACTTACTAATTATTTTGGTATTTTTGGAAAAACAATACATGCAAAGAGAGGAAAGTGTATGCATAATATATATACATATATATAGGCCTATATATAATTTTTTAACAACAATGAGTTGACTACAGTTCCACGTAGGCTAGCAGTATCCAACACTGTGAACCACACAACATCCCATTATTTCGTCGCAGTGATTATTTAATACAAAGTACTCCATCAGGCTTGGCAGAAGGATGAATTTTCAACGCACAAGAAGAAAATCCAATGTATGCGCTACTTGAAAAGCAACATAATGCCCTGACATTGCATTGACTATAATATCCATTACAAGAAATGTTAATCTAAATTGGTGTTGTTGTCGCTGGTGCGGTGAGTGTGTGGCATATTTTCAGTTAATTACCGTTTCACAGAGTGTTAAAGCCTACAGGTTGCTTTGCTGTTCACTTGTCTGTGTTGGTGTTCGAGCATCTATGGATAAGAATCCTCATAAAGCCAAAATCAGAATATATGGTTACATTAATGAGGCCACACTTTAGTGCTGCCCATAAGAGAAACAATACAAAATCAATAAATGTCGATATAATCTCTTCATGTACAAAATTCTCAGGGAAATAGTTGCTCATAAAATAACAGATTATGCCTGAACGCAGTTATGAACTCTTGGTATCTGTACTTCAGTTTCTGTACACTAAAGATTTTTAACCTGAAGACCATGAGAGAGTCAAATGAACAGGCACCAGCATTGCCCTTTAATATGAATTATTAAAAGTGATCCAAACTGCTTAATATGGCTTCTTAATATAAGGTTAATTTTTAATTCCCACCTTTATGAGTAGTTAAAAAAGGGAAATAATGCAGCACAGTATTTAATCAGTCTTTCGCATACCTGATGCCATTCTGTTAGACATGGCAGTCTCTAGCATTTCATTTTACGCATTGTTTTTATATCAGTTCCAGTATTTCTTCTCAAGCTGGCTCCCTTAGCCTCTTCTTCCCTTTGTTGTCCGAACAATCTCTCCTTTCTGCAGGGTCTGGGGGGTTTCTTCTGTGACGGCGGTTCTCCTCAGCAATCCCTTCTTTTTATTCCCGACTCCCGACTTCAGCCGTTGGGAACATGGGGGTAGAAAGGTTGACTAAACTATGTTGTTTGTTTCGATACCAAATCTAACATGACGATACATAACTGAGCCGAGGAGAACATTTTCCATACACATTTTTGCATCACGTGTGTTACGCGGCTCAAACGTAACAAAGAAACGGGGCAGGAGACAGCGCGAAAAATCTAAGTTTCTTCATTTAATTGCCTCAAAAGCAATGAATCAAACGGATATAAACAATCATGGTGCAAAGCACAAATCAAATCTCCCGCTCCGCGTCTCTCCAGGCCAGGCCCCGTACGCAGGCACACCCCCATCCTGGAACATGCGGGTCCAGGCCTATGAGAGCAAAGGCAGACAAAACACGTAGCACACGTACAACGACAACCGAAAGGCCAATGTGGCCGTAACACGTGTGATGTCAGAAGTAACTTTATTTGGGTTAAAATAAAATGGTCCTGCATGTATGAGGAGCTTGATTTCCTTGTGCACATAATGTCCAATAACCGTTTATTTAGAAAAAAGGCATCCAGTCTTTCACGATGGATGAATTCCAACCTGGGAACGAGGTTTGGCGTACCAATTACGATGACAAAAACTGAGAGGGCCAGTTGCGAGTCAGGAAAAAGGTGTTTGACAATATCTTATCTGAGCGAATTTCCCGGGAATTTTCGGTTGTTTAACAAAAGCAGTTTAACGGTGCAAAAGCCACATGAAACTAAGTGGTTTTCAATATAGAATACTTAAGGGGGTCATTAAGTTCATATTTGAAAGTCCCAGCACCTTTACCAATATATCTTACATTTCAATAAGAGATGAATTCACCCTTAGGCCTTTGAGAGGGCTGGGACTCGCAGTGTGGTAACACCGGCTCTATAGCAGTGATTAATTGAGGGATGATTAACACCAGTCAGAAAAAAGGGGTTGAAGTGTAGAAAGTGGAGTCAAATTCCAGGCCAGTGTTTTATGTATTCATCCATTTGATCTTATAATAATGACTTGCAGTTATATAGCTCCCTTTTCAAGGCAATCAAAGACCTTTACATCGTGTGTGTGTGTGTGTGTGTGTGTGTGTGTGTGTGTGTGTGTGTGTGTGTGTGTGTGTGTGTGTGTGTGTGTGTGTGTGTGTGTGTGTGTGTGTGTGTGTGTGTGTGTGTGTGTGTGTGTGTGTGTCATCAAAGATGAACACTCATTACTGTTTAACAAAACCAGATAAAAGAGAGGGAGTTTGGGAGGGAGGGGGGGCAGGGAGGGAGGGAGAGGATGAGGGAGTAAGGGGGGAGGGAGGGAGGATATGGAGTTACGACACGCGGGGGCTTCACGCCAGGGGGGAGACGGATAAGCTAATCTCTCGGTCGCCGTTATTGAGAAGCGTGTATACATTACTCTTAATAATCACCAGCTCCCCCATGGCGAGAGACAGAGCGACTGGCCCTACCTCAACCTCTCTCTGAGTTTGTTTGCTGCCAAGTCGAGGATGTTGGGAGATGCGCGAGTGCCATGGCTAGGAATTCACACTGATTAACACTCACAAACACACAGACACACACACACAAACGTACACATTTTTATATTTTGTATCTCATCTGCTTTCTTTATTTAACATCTCTATACACACATGCACGCACCCACAAACGCACACACTAGCACAAATGCACGCACACATGCGTGCACAAACACACACAGTCTTTATAGTGAGTCACAAATGATTTGCTGTTTGTCAGGAATGCCACAGTACATATATTCCATTATTTCCGAGGTATACGAAAACTTACGTGAAGGAAATAAATGGCAGAAATTCTCCCCGGTCACATTGCATTTATGAAATAATGATTCAAATTTGCTGTGCAATACTGCACTGTTATTATGAGACGTTTTCCATCTTGCTCTACTGGCAACTTTTAATAATACAGCCATCATCCTTTTATTTGTAACTTTCATTTTGGTTTAAATATATCAAATAATTACAAAAAAAAGAATTGCGAGTATACAATAAAACAAAACACAAATCATCAAATTGTTTCCCTCTTAATCAGTAACATTTTAGCATTTTGAATACATTAGCATTTTGCTATAATTTCTGGCATTAAAATGTAAATTGAGCCCGACTATAACATTATCCGTGGTTCCCTTTATCTGTACACATTACATTCTTCCTTTTCATTCTCTGTATCTATTCCCGGGCTCTGTGTTGACAGAACTACAATACCCATCAGCCCACAGAATAAAGGTCTCTTTCCCTCCACTTTACAATGAGTAATGGTGGCAGCTTATCTAGCAGGACTGGAGGCACGTCGCATGGCAGCGGATCAATTAGACGTGTCAAACAGACGAACGTAGCCGCATGGATCTCCTTTATTAATCCTCCACCCCAGTGTGAACTCCCTATGATCCGACACACACACACACACACACACACACACACACACACACACACACACACACACACACACACACACACACACACACACACACACACACACACACACACACACACACACACACACACACACACACACACTTCAATTGACTAGCTCCATGCAACTGTTTCATTGGGTTTTTTATGAACTGGATCTTGAGCATTGACTGGCTGATGTGTACGTTTACAAATATTTAATACAGCCACATGTAATACGCTTGCATACACTTCTCTAATGAAAAAGACTTGCACCAAATGCACCAACCTACTTTAAATGGGGCGAGGCAGAGTGCGTGCGTGCGTGCGTGCGTGCGTGCGTGCGTGCGTGCGTGGGAGTCTGCATGTGCGTCTGCGTGGTTGGGACCAAGACCCTGGACTGTAGGATATCAAGGCCCAGCTGTGGGTCACCTGTGCTGGGGAGAGCCTGCCCAAGCCACCCCCTTCCTCCTGGCTGCTTTCATGGAGCAACTACACAGAGATACTACCTAACCCCACGAGACAAACGCAGCACGCTACGAAATAAGGCAATTGCAATGTTTGATTGACAGCAAGTGGGAGGTTATGTTAATTCAATACGAGGGTTAATGCAATACGAGAGTATTGCATTAACCTAACCTCCCACTTCAAATGCATGACTCTGGAAGGAGTATCGTCCCTCTAGGGCCTCATCTGTCCATCCATCAGTAGTGTGCGTTCACATTTACACACTAACACTCAGATGTAAGTGACGTTTAGCTGCACTGACCTACAATCAATATTGATGCAACAACACAACCAACATTGAAAACAAAAAATGAAATTGTGAGGAATTTTGACAGTCCACATTGACAATATAGTTGAAGGAACGTTTTAGATGATAGTGAGATTTTGTCGATGAAAATATCTTGCATACAGACCTACCTAGTTTAATTCAGTGTGAAAACCCAACATTGACATATATCTGCAAAATGTAACACATTTAATAACTATGTTAAAAGCAGAAACCAATTACAAAGAAACGAAGCTCATAGGTGGTCTAACAAATAAATATATTTAGTCATGTCGCTCAAGTGTCGTTACCTTGACAACCGCCTCTGGTGTTCCCTGTCATCAGTCCTGCAGGCCAGCTATGAACATGGCGTCCATGGTTTCAAAATTAATATCGCACATCCTTCCACCCTCCCTCTCCTTTATGTTCTGGGCTGCCGATTCGACACACAAACACACACGCGCACAAACATACGAACACACACACTCGGACTAGTCCTTTTTTCGATCTATAATAACGCACAGGATTGTCTGTGTATTTATGTGTACGTGTGTCTGTGTGTGTGTATTTGTGCGCAAGAGTTAAGGACACACTTATGTTTGGCGTTTTCCTCAGGGATTCTCTGAGCCTTGATTTTATTTTATTTTTTTCCTTCTCACCGATCACTGCTTAGCTCATTAAGACAGACTTCCTTTTCCTGGACACACACACACACACACACACACACACACACACACACACACCGACTTATATAAGTTCAAGCCCACACACACACACACACACAACTTCCTCTCTCTGGCTCCCTCACTGCTGTGGAAAAATCTATCCTAATAACAACATCACAAATGATTCAACCTGACTTTAAGTCATTACTAGTTCAGTTGATTCATTAGACTTTGTATATGTTAAACTTGCACATAGAGATAGCTCAGAAACCTCGTTCCAATTAAAAAGGTGTTGTTAGTGAGCATTTATGCATAAATCAATCATACAACTTCTTTACTGTGTAGATTATTATTAGCTTGCGTCCACTACTTAGCGTATTGCTGATTAGCCTCTTCTGCCTTGGCTGGCTTCAGCAATGGCCAGGCCTTAAGTTTCCATAACGATCAGGCCCCACACCTTTGTTTTGTTAATATCAGACCAAAGTCCTCTGATGCCACTGCCCACCATGTGAACCTTACCCCACCATGTGAACCTTACCCCACCATTACCCCAGGGGATTTAGGGGACTATGCTCCAAATGAGTCTTCACGGTCCAATGCTCCACTAAACCAAATGCTTTGCCGCCGTAGAGTGTCTTACAAATTCTCAATTTTTTCTCCCTCTCCCTCTCCCTCTCCCTCTCTCTCTCTCTCTCTCTAACCCTCTCTCTCTCTCTCTTTAACCCTCTCTCCCTCCCTCCCTCCCACCGGGCTACCTGCTTACACTTGTCAAGCTTTGTTAGCCCTACCATATGCGACTGTGTGTGTGAGTGTAAGGGGGGAGTGTGTGTGTGTGTGTGTGTGTGTTTGTCCAACCGGCTGTACTGTATGTTTCCATTTGTGTGTGTTTATCCATCTGAGGGTGCTTTTTAAACGGTGTGTTTGTGTGTGTGTATCCTTTTATATCCATTTGTTTATTTTCTGTGTGTGTGTGTGTGTGTGTGTGTGTGTGTGTGTGTTTGTGACTGTATGTTTCAATTGCTGTGTGTGTGTTTCGTTATATGTCCATTGGTTTCCTGTGTGTCCAGCTGTATATATGTTTCCATTTGTGCGTGTGTATCCATCTAAGTGTGTGTTTCAATTGCTGTGAGTTTGTTTGTGTGCGTCTCTTCATGCGTCAATTTATTTATTCTGTGTTTGTGTGTGTGTATGCGAGTGTGCATGCGTGTGTGCTTGCGCAACAGGATATATGCATTTGTATCCCATCGCAGGGCCTGTTTTATTTCCAACAGCGGGTTGGGGACCACATAAAAAAAGCGTGTGTTCAAAATCCAATAACACCTCCCAAGTCTGAGAGCACCACTGCAGATAACAAATACGCATTTCAGTGCAAAACGCAGACTGCTTCACATTACACCCAAAACATCCACAATGGTACGGTCTGGGCTAACGAAAAATGACTCCACCTGGATCTATCATCCATAATTGATGCATCTGAGCCTATGCCGGCCCGCTATAGGCTGATCTAAAATCTGTATGTGTGAGAGTATGTGAGGTCTTGCTGGGGAAACCGTTTAAGCACTCTTAAGCCAACATACACAACGGGGAATGCTGAATATCAAAAAAACATCTGCAGAAGTGAACTGCAAAGCCTGTTTGAGCTTATACAGTCAACATTAACCAATCTATATATAAATGCAGTATATATGTACATCTATATATATACAATCTAAAGGCAATGTGAAGGCATTACAGGCTTGTTATACTACTTTGTATTAATAAAGCATTTTCATAATTGCGTAAGCAATATTTTGGCCAACCTAACTCTACTCTCCTGACACTGCTGATTCACTGTGCCTTATTGGCTACATTCTACGCCAATCAGAGTGCTTTATACATTCCATCATCATTATCTGCAAGTCTATATACTTACAGTATCTATTGAAATAAACCTTGGGGAATAGCTAATACATGAGTTACATTGAACACAAAGGTAGACGGTACATAGGTTAATTCATTCAACATGAGCCGTATGGAATATTTATCCACGTTTAGATGCAGTATACATTAAGCATGAAGGATATGTTTGGGTTTTGTTCATTCGATGTCAATCTGGTAGATTATGTATGAGTATATACCTTCAACACTTAATCTTCTCAAATGTATAATTTGTTTATACACACACACACACACACACACACACACACACACACACACACACACACACACACACACACACACACACACACACACACACACACAAAATCTGGACTCCTGAGTCCACTGTGAAGTCAGGACGAGATAAACCATTAAACAAACCAGCAAAGACCAAAGAAAAGGCTCGTCTGCCGTGTTGTTGTCACCGCGCTTGAGACCGCGCTCGAGCGGTGTCATCTCAGCAGGTAGTTCAATTATAGACGTAATGAGATGAAAACACATTTCGGCCCCGAAGAGTGGAACATCAAAGTGCCTGCGCTCCTCCACGCTGAAGAAGAACAGAAAAAAGGTCATCCAAATGCGTTTTCACTGAGGTAGCTACTGCATATCAATTTGATGCCACGCTCCTCGAGGAACAATCAATTCCACTCCCCCGTCGGACTTTGATGAATTCTCTTCGCTCGACATCATCGCCACCTCGTTACGCTGCGACGAGAACAACGGGATCCCTGCCGAGACGTGGACCGGTCCGTTGTATCGCCATTACAAAATAAAAGCCCCCCTCCCCAATGGTTGTTTAACGTGCACACGTTTTAATAAATTAATACTGAACAACAGCAAGGCACGCAGATACTTTTTTCGGTAGGATTGTAGGGGTTTTTCGCCTCTGAATTGCCTCTGATTGGATAGAAGGGCTCTCCTCCGATTGGTAAATGTTAGGGTTAACCCTAACCCTAACCCTAAATTACCCCAAACAGCAAGGACTAATCGAAACACGATCTAAAGGAGAGCTCTTCTAAGCAATCGGATGCGAAAAAGGCGGGAACTTACCCCTACCATCCTATGGAAAAAATATTTGCGGCACGGCGCGGCTGGAGTCACGGCATAGCGTGATGGATGTGGCGAGCGGGCGGGAATCGCGCCGTGACTATCGATGGCTGCTGTACATTTCGGCTGTAGCGCTCCTCTGAGACAGGCGACGCGTGACAGGGTGAATCTTTCACGTTTCGCCAGGCATGGGCAGGAATCCCAACATCCCACCGCCCCAAATGCTTTCCTCCCTCAGGGGATGGTTTCCTTTGGCTGGCGGAGCTCCATTTATGGAGTGGCGGAGGAAGTGGGTGGTTTGAGGGGAGGTGGTGAGGGTGATGGAGTTGTGGTGGTCGTAAGATGTTGGAGGTTGTAGTGGTGGTGTTGGTGGAAGTGTGGTGGAGTTGGTGATGGTTGTACAGGTGGTGTCAGTAGGTTGGAGTTGATGATGCTGCTAGTGGAGGTGTTATCAGGCAGGGTGGTGGCAGAGCCAAAAGGGGTGGAGGTCACATATTAGCTCTCGGCTGCACGCATGCAAAATCCCACAATACTCCCGAACCCTTTCCCTGTCCATTTGTTTTTCATTTTGCTGTGAATGTCCGAACATGAGTTGAGCCGGCGTCCACACTGCGGTCCTACGTGATACTGTAGCTTTGCTCCCTGCATTATTAAAACCCCAACAGATTAGAGTCGATGAAAACCTGATTCTGCAGCAGTGCTCCCAGCCGGCATTGATTCAGGCAGAGGGAGAAAAGAACCATCTCTGTTACAATCAGGGTTAGGAGGTGGAGCGCCCAAGGTGGAGGAGATAACAGAGAAGTGAGGCCCTTCTCTGCTTGATCCTCCCCTGGACTCGACCCTGGACTCTCCCTCGTTTACTTTATCCTCCCTCCATCTCTTCTCCTCCGTTAGCCTTTCTGTCCGTTCCTGCCCGCTCTCTGCAGCGTGTCACTCTCTGTTAAGCTCTGCTCATGCCCTACTATTGCAGACACGCACGCACGTACACGCACACACACGCACGCACGCACACACGCACGCACGCACGCACACCCACATACACTACCAAGCACAGTAACAAACAACCTGACACAAACACACATAGAGGAACACAAATACACAAACACACCCACAGTTACGCACAACATGAAGCAAACACACACACCGTCATACACAACATGAGGCAAAGACACACACACACAAACAAGCACAGTCACACACAACCTGACACAAACACACACACACAGTCACAGAAAATGACACACAAACAGACACACACACAAACACACGGGTCACACAAATATAGTTGAACAAAAATACAAAAGCACACAACTGCATCTACGCATGCACATGCACACACATGACAGACACACAAATACACGCACAACCAAGTGCAAACACAAGTCACACACACACACAGTCACGCACACCGACCCACACTGACCTCCACGATCCACACCTCTGAACACAGAGCATCTGGCCAGTCAGGTGAGAGAATGATGAAAAGCAGTTCAAACCAGATCCGACATTTTGGATTACCAGCGGCTGTTCCTTCTCGCACCGTTGCCACAGAAACCACCCCCCCCCCCCCCCCCAACTCCCGCCCCAATCTAATCTAATCCACACCGGTGGAACAGGTGGTCGCCCGGTAACCAGGAGAGCAAGAGGTGGAGCGGGCAGGAATAATAATGAATCCTCGGTGGGTAATTAGTCATGGCGGCACCGTAATGGATGTTTGTCCCTGGAGCGGGGACCTAATGCCTCCGGAAGGTTCCGTGCATACACACGCCTGCTATGGGGGACTCCGATCGGAAAAACGCTAAATAATTCGGACACGGTGAAGGTTTTGCGGGTGGAAAAAGAGAAAAACACGGGAATGCCCTTGCATGATGAAGCCTAATTTCAAAATGTTCTTTAAATGGATTATATAATATTCTATGTTATTTATTATGCGGTGGATTTTGGTTAAGGGCTGGCATATTTCATTTTAATCACGAGGTTTCGACGTTCATAAATACATAAATGTATAAAATCATAAATATTTCATGTGCAGTAAAGATATACATCATTTGGAAACAGCATATTCCCCTAATGTGGGTTTTTATTCCCTTTTTCATTTCACAGCTTAACATGCTTTTATCTCACCTTCAAGGTCAGGCGATTTTGGGTCAAACAGGATAAATGATTAGGGATGCAGAGGCAGAAAACATTCCTCCCCAGCTACCACGGCTGTAGGTCGTAGCTTTAGAACATGGTTTATCACTTCTCATCGGAAAGGAACAACAGCACTTAAATCATCCACTCGTCCGAAGGTGAACAATGGAGTCGCGAATTGATTGGGAGCTCACACTTCCTTTCCCATCGAACAATGGGCTCTGGCCATCAACGCAAGGTGATGTGGTCCAGTCCCACTCTGCCCGCGTTTACCCTCCCAGCAATGAAGAGGAAGAAGACAGACCCCCTGTTCTTAACGAAAATGACAAGCTTTAATCGAAAAAGTAATTGACCAATTTAGCGTCAATTAACAACACAGACTCAACAAAGAGGATTCTTCAGAGGAGTTGGACCAAACGATCAAACTCATTGTTCTTGAGAATGTGAGACGAAAGCCTGCTTGTCTTCTGAAAGTGATCTCTGGATTTTTGGCCTGGAATGGTTGCTAGTGGAGTCAATGTATGGATGATCAATTAGAAGGTGTTGCTTTCTTATGTTGAGGTCAAAGTGGATGGACTTGAGCTTACATTAAAGACACATTAAAACTGTGTTCTAACGGAAGGATTTTAGCATACACACACTGTTGTGCTCTGTGCCCCGCCAGAGCCCCTATTTAATAAGTCAGGACACGCAGCTGCATGTAATAGTATTCTATTATACCGTTCTGTGCATCAAGATTTAGAAGAACAAATAACAACAAAGAAAAAAACAAAGACAAACTATCAAAAACTGAAACCTTAATATTATTACTCGATAAGACTCACAGCAAAAGGAAAGAAACACGTAATGTTTGAATTCTTCCTCCCCACTCCCCTCTTCCCTCTCCTCTCCTTCCCCTGCCCCTGCCCCTGATGTTCCTGGAGGGGCTGCAGCCTCTTAAAGGGCCTGATGAAGTGGGGGGCCCTGTTGTTGAGAACAAAGGGGCCACTCCATCTTGGCTCTATCTCGCAGACATCTTGGGTCCTCTGGGAGCTGCTTGGTCCGCTGTACAATATTCAGAGTCGTGAAGTGGTGAAGCACAAAGAGAGAGAGAGAGAGAGAGAGAGAGAGAGAGAGAGAGAGAGAGAGAGAGAGAGAGAGAGAGAGAGAGAGAGAGAGAGAGAATGAGGGTGATAAGGAGCGATAGAGATAGGTGGATAGACCGAGACTATAGCAACAAAATCACTGAGTAATATAATAATTTGGTCAATGTTGTGCTATTTTCAAATAAAGCAGGTTTATGCTTAGACAAAGTCCAATTGAAGTGTTACTTGGGCACCTATGTTTCACCCCATACCAACGCAGTCCCATTCCAGACTGTATTGGAGCAATCTATTTGCTGTAGTTTGGTCTGGCTTTGCGAGACTAGAGCAATCCTGATCTCTGGAGCTGCTGTGACTCTGAAACCATTCACACTCAACGCTCGCACTCTTGAGTGCGACAGACGTCACGTGTCATTCAACCCGACATGAATTGAGTCGGACACATTTGACGCACGCCTTCTGACACCTCTGCGTCTAAACTGTCAGGTGAACACATCAGCGAGAGAGACAAGAGGCATCTTTATCATTTGTGACATTGACGAGGCGACCCAATAGAGAATTAGTTCACAGCTGAAACTCCCCGCGTCACTACAAACCATAGATATTTACAAACCAAACATTTGTTTGGTTTGTACTTTCTACTAATTCTAAAGTGGAGTACGACAGCTTGGATGTACCGATGCCAACGCACTGACCGAAGGTTTTTTGGCGCCGTTAGCGAATCGAGAGGAATAGGGTAACGGGCGATCGGTCTTCCTCGACTCATTCGACCGAAGCCTATTAGCTGTACAGTCTGTTCACGTGCGTCTCTCCACACGGACCCCCGCGAACAACCTCGAAAACGCAAATGAGCCAACGCAGCGTTTAGAGTGGCGTCGGCAAAGCCAAAGAGAACTAAAGTAAATTCATAATGGAGTCACAGGTGGAGTGTTTGTTTTGGGTTTTCCGTTGCGCTGGAACGATAGATTATGATTCTACTTGGTTCAAGGTTTGTGAACGGAGATTTCACCGGAAAATGTAATCATGCAATAAATTAAGATAAACCATATGTGCATTTATTTAACATTGACTAATTATAAATGTATCAACTACCATCTACATGACATTTGTATTATTACCCTCAGCTCATATTGTCATGAATTCATTTTCCTAACATCATTGAAATACATTTCCTAGGCTGACATTTATCTTGAAAAATCCCGTCCAATTAAATAAGAGACGAGTATGGAGGAAAGTGTGCCGAATCCCGACACTCAATAACCCACAACAACCGGAGGACGTAGCAACGGGTTCACTTGAGCCTACGTCAACGTGGTCTTCACCCTCGCAACTAAATTACACTGTCAGACTCCTGTTAGCCATCGCCGCAAAACAAGATTGAACGCTAATTCCTCCGTCGTCTTCGGGTCCGAGGATATAAAGGAAGAAAGGAAGACATTAAGTGGTTAAAAAAGTGTCCACATGTGCGGCGAATCAGTTGTACTAACACCTTGACATGTCGTCGGCGACAGCGTTTCAATTACATTTTAATTTGAATCCCCCCTCGTTTTCGTCGAACAACAGTTTTTCGCCGACAAACAGGTTTATTTCTCAGGAACGAGCTTTCAGCGTGTTTGGCAGGACTCGGGCGACTTGGGGTGCCGCGCCACCGCATTCAAACAACAGATTAACCTTTCGTGCCACTTTTTCAATTCAGCCCGTTCGGTATTTTTTCATTTAATTCCTCCGTCTCATTCTTCAGATTTGTATGTTAGGCACCTGAGGGTGAGAGAGAGATTACAGTTGGGCTTTCAGGTCCCCCCCTTGCATATGTTTGGCAGCGAGCGTAGGCCCCCGCTAATGGCAATTGGGTTGAATAATGCATGCTGAGGCGGAAAAACAGCCCTTTGAATGGAGCTCTCTGTTTATGGCGAATAACAACACGTGGAGAGCAGGGCGAATGGATGCAGATGTGCATAAATCTCTAAATCGTTTTTTACTGTGTGTGTGTGTGTGTGTGTGTGTGTGTGTGTGTGTGTGTGTGTGGGGGGTGTGTGTGTGCAACCTGCCCATACACAGACACGCACGCACGTATGCACACACACACACACACACACACACACACACACACACACACACACACACACACACACACACACACACACACACACACACACACACACACACACACACACACACACACACACACACACAAACACGCAGAGAAGAAGTCGGTATACAATATTGACACGCACATTAATACGAACCCACAAACATACATACAAGTATAAACATGCAGCACAAATATTGATACAGACACGAAACGCTGTATACAATATTAATACTAGTCTGAAAATACAAACACACACAGACACACATTGACGAAGAGAAAAAACGGTATACAATATTAAAACACACGTATTAAAACAAACTTACACAGACAGACTAGCATAAACATTCAAACACAAGCACGCACGCACGCACGCACGCACGCATACATTTAGCCTATACAAAAAGACAAAAGGACACACAAGGCGACACAGCAGGACTTTTTCATTAACTTCAGCTAATGAAAACAAATCCAATGCAGTCCATTAACGAATAAACAGACTCAGTCTTCATTCTCTCTCTCGCTCGCCCTCTTTCACTCCAGCTCTCTCTCTATGCTAAATTATGTTTTAAACATTTTAATTAAGAGCTGCATTATACCGTTATTATGAACTAATAACGTTTGCATAATATAAATCAATAATTTGCATCCCCCTCTATAGGTAGGCGTTCATGCTAATCAGCACGAGGCCAATATGAAGCGTGCCTCCTCAAATTTTATGTGACAAAAGAAAGATTACACGCATAATTACAAAAGTTTAGAAAAATATCATCCGTTAGAAGGACAATATTAACAAAGCCGCAGAAACTCTGACACACAAACACATATGCACAAACAGAGCCACACACACACACACACACACACACACACACACACACACGTGCACAGACAGCCCCCTCACATAAAAACACTCCCACACGCATCCAAAGTTCATCCCAATCTTCGGAGGATAAAATGGTGTCACACCGAAAAAACCCAGAACGGGATGCCTTGTTATTTAGCGGGAGTGTGTGATGGATTCTGATTACGGGCTTGTACAAGTGCAGTTGACCCTCTTATCCACCATCAAGGAAGACAGAGGTCACCAGAAGAAGCTTGTTTTTTTTTCCTCGCTTCTCGCAGGCTCTTTAACCTCTCCACACAACACAATTATGTTGCTTTCTACCAAACAATGCTTTGCTGAAAGTAATCCTCAACGCTTTCCCCACAGAGTGGCACCGCCACCATTCCACACCGCCTGACGAGGGGAAAGCGAACATTGAAACTTTTCTTTCACTTTCCCTCGACGTACGACCAAAGCCAGACAAACAACTTTATTGTCTACGACACTTATCCCACTAGGTGGCAGATCACCAGGTATGAAGTGAGCGTCTGCGTAATTAGAGTAACGACAGGTGGTCCTATGCTAATTAAAGTTAGGTTGGCTGGTTGTTTTCTCTATATATTTTTACATAATGTTCTGATTCTGACTTTTGTCTCCGTATTTACATTCATTACACTACGCGGAGGTATGCTAACTAGCATATGTATCGTCGCGCCGTCAACCGTCCTTTTGTGGTTTGTTTGTTGAATTAGGGTTTAATCCACTTGATACATGCACTTTAACAAGAGGGATAGCTGGAAATAAAAATGCAACAATCCCTTTCAAAATAATTGTTTTGCCCCATTACACCCTTGCCTTTCAAAATCTCTCTCTCTCTCTCTCTCTCTCTCTCTCTCTCTCTCTCTCTCTCTCTCTCTCTCTCTCTCTCTCCTCTCTCTCTCTCTCTCTCTCTCTCTCTCTCTCTCTCTCTCTCTCTCTCTCTCTCTCTCTCTCTCTCTCTCTCTCTCTCTCTCTCTCTCTCTCTCTCTCTCTCTCTCTCTCTCTCTCTCTCTCTCCGCTCGATTATATCTTCATTTTTCTCATTTTAAAATCTTTAAGATGTCGTCCCTTATATCCACGTGGCTGCAGTCAAAGAAAGTTTATGCGTTACATTTTATTTGAGACGTGACAAAAAAAAGTTGAATCTTGAGTCTCCCGGTCTCCCTTCACCTCGACCTCCTCCTCGGTCTCCCCCTCTGTCTCCCCCTCTGTCTCCCCCTCTCCAGGGTAACAGATAGAGGAGTGTCAGGCTTGTCAGACCGCCTCCTCTTCGGTCATCCATCAGCCCAGCGGTTCCTTGAAAGAAGAGCGGGAAAGAAAGGACGCGAGAATGGAAAGGAGGGCAGAATGAAAGAGGGCAAGAGAGAGACGTGATTCCCAACCTAATCCAGGGAATAGGCACTTTCTCAATAGGACTCACAGCGACCCATGTGAGCAATCGCTGCCCTTCCTAAAAAAACAGGAATGCGACAAGCAACTTATGTTTTAAAAAGAAGGTTTGATCCCTGGCTCCTCCTAACTGAATGTCGAGGTGTCCCTGAGCAAGGGACCTCACTTTTACTACTTCCGACGAGCTGGCTGTCGCCTTGCATGGTTGACACCGCAGTCAGTTTGTGAATGTGTTCATGAATGGGTGAATCTTAGCCAATATTGAAAAGTGTTATGAGGGGCCACTGATTAGAAAAGCACTTTGTAAATGCAGTCCATTTACCATTTGATTTCTTCTTCATTTTCAGGATAGACAGGGCTTACGTGTTTTTGTGGGCATCCCGGAAGTTAATGTTTATGCTTTACTTCTGCCCAAATTTCCATTCCAAGAGCTTCATTATACATACATATGTTTAACGAGATAATCATGGCAAACGAATACCACTTTAAAAGGTTTTTGATTCGTGAATGCATCAATTAAGAACACGACTTGGGAGTGAGACAGAGAAGTCTGCTCTCTTTTATGTGACTCAGGGCATAAAGGTCTGCATAAATGAGGCTCCAGTCCTGCAGCAAGTGATCATCATTCATTATGAGGTGACCTGGTGCTCAGGAACACTTCAAAGTGAGTTAGAGGGCCTCAAGGACATGTACCATAATCAATTTAGAGGCTCTAGCCTTTATGGAGGGTGGGGGGGGGGGGGGGGGGGGGGGTTAGGGTAATGGCGAGCCCCCCCCCTTTTTTCAGTTTTTTTCTTTACTTTTTTCACTCTGGAATTTCACAGAGCCATCCCAAAGTGCGCCCTAGTTTAAAGGGCAAATGGCCAAGTTCCCTTCTCCTTCCAATTGATTTACCGGTAGTTATTTAGTATAATTTTTTAACAGTACTTTCTTTTTTTTACCTTGTTTTAACAGCATATTTGACGATGCTTTGCGAATCACTTCCTGTCGGGCAAGAGCCCCCAATTTGATAATGATATATGACCATTAGCCCCTCTTTGATATCAACGTTTTTTCGCTACCTTAGAATGAGCCCATTATAGCGCTTCGTCTTCCAAGGAGCCTACCATGTTTCTACAGTAGGCCAGAGCGGACAGAATGCTGTCCGCTCTGTTTTCAATGAAAAATCATAATCACTATCTTACTTGTAAGCTATGGGCTATACTAATATAGACTGAATAACCAAATACAATTTATGATTATATCAAGGAACCCCCTCATTTGACACTTCGCTACTCGATGCTGAAGATGATGATTAAATTATCAAGCATAATTTACAAGGATTTACCACGTAATTAATCATTGTCATCACCGTGATATGTAATTCGCATCTAAACAGCTAGCAAGTTTGTCAGAGTGTTGATTAGCAAAAGCTATATTTTCTCGTAACCAGTTCACACATATCAAGCACATATAAGGAACACTTTGGCGGTTCAATTTTAGAAACACAGCTAGCACAGCAGCATGATACATTTTGAAGTCTGGGTCGCGAAGAAGTGTAAAAAGTGTCTAGGCAGTTTTCTTAGTCTTGGATGGCTTTGTTTTATCACTTCTCACGCCTCAGCTGGTTGTACATATGTGTCTGGCAAGGGGGGACGGATTGAAACCATTTGTCATCTCTGACGGGGAATTAGGCGTGTGATAGAAAGCCAGTGGCAGTTATTGTGTTGATATTGACAAACTGTGCCGCAGTTAGTGGTTTGTATCTTTTGTTGTCGGAGAAAAGACAATGCAAGTAATTTTGAACCGAGTGCAGTGTTACACGTTGAATTTAATTCAATTCATTGCCGGGGATGTGTTGTTAAATATCTGAAATTAAAACCTGTGAACAATACTCTGTGAAAAAACAATATTGCCAACATGCTGAATGATTTCCTTCACTTTTCCAGAATGGGAATGCCTCCAACAGCGTCATTTGTTTCTAATACGGCGTAGGGTTGTCAACCTTGAAGACCTCAGTCTGCAGTAAATAGAGAAAGAAAATATCGAATGTTGTCAGCCGGGAATATGAAGGCTGACCCACTGGAGGTAAAAGGTTTCCTCCTGAGAAAAAAAAAAAGTAAATAAAACAACCAACAGCAATTTGGATCGCGAGGTCGACAAGGTCTGACTGTCATGGCTCCGCTCTGAGTCTCGGGCAGATTGGGTTTCATGCTTCGGACAGCTCTTTTGAGTTTTGAATTGGAAGCAGGGTTACATGAAGGCGAGCCGGAGTAGAGCCATCCCTGAATCGCAGCGACAGCTTGCCTCACTCCATACTCTATATCACTTTAACGCCAGACCTCTGGGCTCAACGGAGACCGTCCACCGAATACTGCAACACATTTCAAAAAAGCAGCTTCTGCCTTCCCCCCTACCCCCAAAGAGAAAGAAAGAAAAACTTCAGTCCATCTTTCTGTCTCTTTTCTCCTGGCCAGAGCACTCAATTTCCCCCCGGTGCCAAATCGAGTCAGAATCAGATAACTGGCAGAAAGAGTTGGGAAAATCTAATGCATATCAAGTGAAAAGACATGCTGTCGGACCGGACCCAAAACCCCACCACCACCACTTCCCCCCCCCCCCTGTCCACAGCCAAGGATACATTGCACCCTGTAGACGCAAAGTACCAATTCTAGACAACATGGGGGCTATGGCAGAAAAAAGGGAACAAAGTAAGCTAGCACTATATAGAGAACTTATGAGAACAGCATGGAGGCCTGGAATGTTTTCGGTGTTATGTCAAAAAACACGCAATTGAAAGGGACTTTGAATCTTGTTTTTTTTACTGCAACCCTTTCGTCACATGATGACGAGGCATGAACTCCAATTTGCATTGAAAGCCATTTTTGGTTGGGATTCCTTTGAAATCATAATATGGACTTTGTTTATTTCTCTATTTAATATTCTTAATGACGTCAGGTGAACACACTGGAGCGACTAAAACAGAAACAATACACTGTGACATTGTTTGAGGCTAATAATAATCCAGGAAGTGATTAAACACTCAACGCCTAGTATATTTATATGATGTACTTTCAACTTAATATTTGTTTCCTTCAGGGGCCCCATGCATATTTTTGGCTATGGCCCTGTGACAAGCTAGGAGTTGCACTGCTCCGTGGTGTTACTTAGTGGTGATTTATATAAGCCCTGGGCCCTGGTATGCCATCCATTTTACCTTTTCATCTTCTCCACTTTTGATCCTCCCCAACTGCCTGGTACCCAAACCATCCCGCAGAGGGTATCGTCTAAACCCCTGGGGGGAGGGAGCCATATTTCTTGAGTCACGGCCCAGATATGACGTATGAGAGAAGGGTTTGGAGTCTGGAGAAGCAAGAGAGGACAAGGAACTTAAGTGTTTAAAGTGGGAGATGAGCCAGGATTTCAATGGTTGTACTCCGCTTACAACAGCCAGATCATTACTATAGCCACTCCTTTCAAAATAACAGCATTCCTGGACTTGTTGTCCTCAGCTGGGTCACACTTTGACACTAAATTCTGCTTTACTTTGATGACAAGAGGGACCTACACCATTGTTATAATGTATTAAATTTAAGTAGTGCAACAAATTTGTTCTACATTTATGTTCTTAAATTAGGGAAATACTTAAGTTATTAGATTTTTTTGTCCTATGGCTTCCATGAGCAATTTGGTCTTTGATACACACAGGGACATTGAGTGAGCAGGGACATTTTCAGCACACAGCTCATAACACTCATCCATTCCATATTCGCATCTCTTTGCTGAATCCCACAAATTTGGGCGCTCCCAGATCAAAATGCACTCGGCAAAAGGAATCAATCCATAACCCTATAGTCAGAAAATGTGCAACATATCGCTGAACCGATTTCCCAGCTCTTAAGGCATCTCGCTCAGTGATGTCTATGTGATGGTTCACCCTGCAGACAACGCTGCTAGGTCCGGGAGTCAAACACCCTAACCATTAGAGTAAACCATCCGGCCCCTGTGATATCCCTAAATCGGAAAGCTGCACTTTAACTTTTTTCGCCATACTCATCACTTTTTGCCCAAATGGGATACCTCAACTTTTTCACCACAAGCAAAATCGAGTTAGAGAGGGATGCAAAATAGTTGATGGGATTTTTTTCTTTAGGCACTTGCTACTTCAAAATAATTTCAACAGAATTGATGGCTTCCTTTCAATTTTTAAATAGTGTACGTTGCTGTTCTGTATTTTAGCATTTATGTGTGTGTCAGGTTAGTGCAGTGAACCCAATTGTAGGGAAAATAACAAAAACAACAGGAAACAGAATATTAACTAGGACCAGAACAAGACAACAGAAATGAACGTAACTGTTTTCTTCAAACAAAACAACAAGCCTAACCGGGTAATTTCAATAACACAGGTGAAGATAATCAGTACTCAAGACCTGTCTCCAACGCTCAGTCCACACAAGGAGAACAGATTGAAAACGCACAAATATGCACGCCAGGCCATTGGGTGAAAATGGTAATTCTGTTTGCGAATCAACACAAAAAGACAATTGCTATAAAACAAATTGAGGTCATGATGTCACTTAATAAACAATGTTTCACATGACCACACATAAAACCAAAAACTCGTTTTTGAACTGTGTCTTCATAAAACAAAAAACTTGTTCTTGAACCGTGTCTTCATAAAACCAAAAACTTATTTTTGAACAGGGTCTTCTTGCGGACGGGAGGCCATTGTTAACTATGACGAGACAAAAGCACAACATTAAGTAAGAGCGAGAGTCTGTGAAGAAGTTGAGTTCTCGTCGGCCTCGGCTCAGATCTGCCACTTCTTTCAGGCGGATTCCTTGGCGACAGGGCTGTGCTCCGCTCAGCAAATCCTCAGTAGCGCTTACTATCCACTCACCACTGCGCACACAGGCGGACGTTTCCTACTAATTGCATTCTGCGGCGTCTCTTTCGTCACACGTTCTTAGCTCTCTTCTAAATCCCTTCCTTATCCTCTGTTGTTGATGTTAACAGCAAAGGCTTTTGGTTTTTTCAAACACTCAACCTTTCTTTAAGTTATCTCTTCCCGTTACTGTTGTTGTTTATCTCTCTCTCATTATCCGTCTCCCTCTGTCTATTTTACTCCCTCTCTTTCTGTCCTCTTTATTCCCTCCTCCCTCCCTTTATATCTATACGTCTCCCTCGTTCTCCCTCTTTCCACCATATCTCCCCTCCCTCCATCTCTCCCTCCATCCCTTTCTCTCTCTCTCCCTCCTGTCCCCCCCTTCAAGCTCTCTCTCTCACGCCCCCATCGCTCTCTCGCTGACAGCCACCACACCTGGCTGGCCGCGGGCCAATGCTGACAGCGTTGGCGAGCGTTCGTCGAGCGATGGCTGGCGAGACGAGAAGTGTTGGAATGGAGACCCGGCTGACACGACACTGAGAGATACCCGCCGTCCTCTTATCCTGCCCTCGTGTCGTTCTGCCTCCGCTGCCCCATAGACCTCCATTCCTCTACGAGCCCGATCCAAACTTTACTTTTATTGTTATTCTAGTATAGTATCGTATAGTAGTATCGATAGCCTAATTGCCTGAGTCGTATTTTAAGGTTTTTCTTGTGTTTAGCATCAAAAATGCCCAAGTCAAATAGGTGAATTAGGCAGATAGTGATTATGGAATATAAAAAGCACTCTGGTGGCTTAGGGTACAGCCAATGAGGCACAGTGAATCAGCAGCGTTAGGAGAGCAGAGTTAGGTTAGATACCAAAATTAGGCCAAAATATCACTCAGGCAATTATGCTATGAGGCTAAAGACATGTCCTTTGATGTCAAGTCTTCCACCTCTGTCCAAGGTAAGAAGATGCACGTTTATATCTCGTTATTTAGCAGCCGCATGTATAAAAATACTCTATTCCCCCCTGCTCTCTCTGTGTTTGATGGCTCCCTTTATTTTTCTGTGTTTCTTTCTTAGTTTGCTGTTTTTTGGTTTTATTTGCTCCGTTCTCTCGCTTTTTGTGTCTTTGTTTCTTCCCCCGTTCTGGATTGCACCTCATTTATCTTGGTAAAGTGGAGCCATTGTGATGAAGCATTCATGCCCACGTTTATTTATTTATATACTCCATTAACAAAGGCCATTAACGACAGTTTGATTGTTCTGTTTGTTTTGTTTTAGTGGTTTTTATGGAGATGTTATTGAGCATTTAAAATCAAACATCAATCCCACCCCAAAAAAATAACCAGAAGAATATTGTTTCCGTCTCATAAAATCGGTGAATGAAGAAGTTAAAACTCAATACAACTGGGAAGAATCGGCTAAAGTTCTCAAAGTTTAATAAATGGATAAGCAAGAAACTCCATTAAAAATTGAAAGCCACAAACGTGAATCTCCAGTCGGCACATATTGAATTCCCTCCTATCATTAACCCTTACTTCAAACTTGGCAGTTTCCACATACTTTTTCAAAAAGGTAATCTTGTTGAAATAAATTGCGATCCTATCGACTTCATCAATGCCGCTTCAATCGGAGAGGGAGGATTGTCAGGAAGTAAGCAGATGGACTCATCAAAACTGCTGAGGAAGGGTTATAGTAAAGATAAAATAAAACTCAGGCTTTACTCGGCGGGATTCCCCCCAGCATCTCCAGGTCTTTTAGAGATACCATCCACACGTGTTATTACTGTCTTCACTGTATAGCTAAGATAAGGGCGATGGCAGTGCATATGGTGGAAGTATATTGAGGAACTTCAGTGAAAAAGGAGATCAGAGGTTGAGCTTCAGTCGTTTTTTCTGACAGGGCGTAACTCCTGCGTTTGAATTGCAAATTTATTGCTGCAGTGGCTTCGTCTGAGGAAAAGTCGGGGATTTAAACCTTTCACTTTTGTCCGTTGCACAGCAGAACGTTTACCTGCACAGGGAAAACCCGGTTAGGCAGAGCTCACAGTTGGTTATCTAATTGGGGGTTTGAGTAGTCATTATCAGGTTAACACGGCCACATGTAACCAGGTTAGGGAAGCTGGGTGAATGACTGACAGGCGTGCAAAATCCAACCGTAGTCTTTGGCGAGAGGCCAGGGAAAGTTTGAAATATACTGGATGTTGAACACTTATTCAAACTAAAAGCTTAAAGCCCAATCTGCGGTTAAATTCCTGGTGTGTCTAGCTGTGTTAACTGTGTCTGTTTTAGGGGGGACCAGAAGCATGACCCTAAAATAAGAGGACTCTTGGGGGGGGGGGGGGGCCTTAAAAATAAATAAGGCTCAAAAGATAAATTACAAAATAAGAAAGTGCTGCTACCCAAACGCAATAATAAAATATAAAAATTGTGTACCGATTTTCTGCTGTCTCTGGTGTGCCTGGAGTCAATCCGTTCCCACAGAGTCTCCATGAATCAGTTTGTCAATGTTTGCGCTTCAGTCTAGACTCGTGTAAGAGTGGTGATGTTCATTGCATGAAATCAGTTGGTCAGCTCAGCAGCGGTTAGTCTTTCATCCGCTGTTGTTGTGTTCGGACTCGGAGCAAAAAAAAAAAGACGTCAAGGAAGAGTGCCCTGCAGATCCGGCATTATCCTTGTCCCGTTCTGCCGTGGCATGCCCCTTTAAAGCCCCCTACTGCTCATGTCTATATCGCGTGTGTGTGTGTGTGTGTGTGTGTGTGTGTGTGTGTGTGTGTGTGTGTGTGTGTGTGTGTGTGTGTGTGTGTGTGTGTGTGTGTGTGTGTTATATTCATAATACACACCAAATATATTTCTCTGTCTCTCTCTTTGTCCTATGTATACCGTGTCTAGCAAAAATAAATCGATTGTCCTAAAAAGACATGGAAAGAACTCACACTGCTGTCCACGAGCCTGAAGGTCATCCCCCTACTGCTCACGTCTATATCGTGTGTGTGTGTGTGTGTGTGTGTGTGTGTGTGTGTGTGTGTGTGTGTGTGTGTGTGTGTGTGTGTGTGTGTGTGTGTGTGTGTGTGTGTGTGTGTGTGTGTGTGTGTGTGTGTGTGTGTGATATTCATAATACACACCAAATATATTTCTCTGTCTCTCTCTTTGTCCTATGTATACCGTGTCTTGCAAAAATAAATCGATTGTTCTAAAAAGACATGGAAAGAACTCGCACTGCTGTCCACGAGCCTGAAGGTCATCCATCACTATGCTGCACACAGAGAGATGGCAGGTGGCAGTGGTGCCCGGGGTGTTGGGGTTCGGTTCAGAGTTAGAACCCCAAAACAACAGCCTCTCTCTAGGCATCATTACGCCTACCCCTACCTGCTCTTTAATGTGATGTGGTATCTGAATATTTGTCACTTTTGATGAAAGCATTTATGCCAGCTGACTAAATGTTAAATGGGGACTTTTTGGTCAAATAGGGAGGGGGGTTAAGACATTAGCATTATTAAAGTCAACATCTGTCATTTTTAATGCAAATTTGAAGGGGCACTGATTTCCAAAAAATATATAAGTTCACATAATAATTAAGGCTCAAAAGATAAATAACAAAATGAGAAAGTACTACTTCCCAAACGTTATACAAATATAGATACAAATTGTGCAGGGATTTTCTGCTGTCTCTCGTGTGCCTGGAGTCAATCCATTCCCACAGAGTCCCCATGAATCAGTTTGTCAATGTTTGTGCTGCAGTCTAGACTCCTCTAAGACTGGTGATGTTCAAAACATGAAATCACTCTGATTGGGATATAAAAAGGCACTGAGTGAATTAGGAGAGTAGAGTTAGGTTAGATGCTTTTATCCAAGGTAATTAGCACTTGGGAGTAGGGTCCACTGATCATGTAGAAAATGTTAACTATTTTATGTCATGACAGATTATTATTGCAATTATCATATTGCTTCAAATATTTAGCGGTAGTGATACCTAAGACCGTTTACTTGTATTTTTTATGTATTAATTACGAACATTGAACCAAGCGGTGGATGAAGAGGATTACTTGAAAAGTGAACGTCGATGTTAAATTCGGAAAAGTTTCTCTTCCCCTCATCAAATTCCTCTCAATATTCTGTGGGGTTCTGTGACGTGGTCTTGAAATTCCACTCATTTTTTTGGTGGCCTTTACTGTTTACCTTATTTCAAATGTGTCACTGCTACCCATCACCACCGCCACCCCTGTCACCCCCCCAAATTTCTTCCACTCTCTTCTGCTCTTTTCAGGGTGTAACAGCCTTTGCTCTGCCAAACTTACATGCCCACCCCTTATTTATGTCCTCCGGGGAGAAGTCGTCTGTTCCATGTCTCGCCATGTCTCCCTTTTGCGCTACTCCTAGTACCATTTCCCGACAGGGCATGATTGACAGCTTAAAGGGCGGACTGGTCCATGCTTTTTCATCCCGGGGGGGGGGGCAGGAGGCGCGAAGGGCTAACCAAATGGTTGAGTGACAGTTGGGAATTCGAGCAGCTGCGAATTCTTTTCTTTTTCTCCTCCTTCTCTTCTGGCGACTCAGTGATTTTCCCTCTTCCAATGGTCAGACCGATATGTCAGTCACCGACAAAAATGGTGGAATGGTCTTTCATTTTTTCAGGAAGAATTTGCATAACCGAGCAGTACAGGTACAGACAGCTGTACAGTACAGACACAAGGACACCCTGGCCAATTCTCAAAGCAACCTGGCATAGGCAATCATAGTTGCTTTCAAAGATGCCTAAGAAACTTTTAAAAATGTGAAAACAGCTAGTTAATGCGTCCTGTGGATCCAATTCTGGTTCTTTGAATTCAATTGGACATTGTCCTGGGTTTTAAAAGAGCTACATGCTCTTTCTCCTACTACACTGCGCTCTCCCCTTCCGGCAAAACTTCCACGGCCAATCAGCATGAAGTTCAGATCAGTGAGTTCCAGTTGCTTTGTTGTTAGCCTAAAATTAGAGACTATTCAACTACAGCCCTGTCTTACTTAGAATCATTGATATTTCGTTAAACACAACGCACTGAGCCCCGTCTAAGCTATAGTTTGACTAGAGCATTTTTGTGTGTGGAAAATGAACAATTTCCGTGCTGCAATTGAACAAAAAACTGTGAATTGACTTAAAGTGGATGGTGAAATCAACTCAAGGCAATATGCACAAATTGATGATTGTGAAAGTTTCAGGGTAAAACTTTACATGAAATTAAGTGTTTTGATCACAATGAAATAAGAATAACGAAAGAGATTAATATTAAGCTTTAGCTGCCTTGAGGTCCTAATAAGGCCTACATACAAGTAACTCAATCAAAATACTGAAAAATTGGGGATATAATTGATGAGCTAGACCTTTTTTTGATTTAAATCAAACATGACAAAGGTAACTATTGACACCACATGGATTTAAATAAAGTTCCAAATCAACGTTACAGGTGGTATTGACAAAATAATGTATGTGAATTTTGACCTTTGAACTACAACCATATTCTTCCAATCAGGTAAGACATTCTAGCTTGCTTGATCGATTTTGCTTGACAATTCACTCAATAAAACATGGGAGTGTTGAGAAACACGTCGGTCTAAGTGCAATTTGTATATCTGAATGACCACATTCAAGTGAGTTTAAAGGATTGCATCCTGTCCTATGCATTTCAAACCACTCCTGTATAAAAATGATAGCACTCAGACTAACTTTAAAGCAGAATACCACACCAAAGTATAGTACTGGATTCATGGCTTCATGTGTTGGTCATTCTGAAGATAAATTAGGATCAATGGAGGAAAAGCTGTGAAAGCAACGGCTTGAGAACATCTTGCACTTTACATAAATCACAATGTTGTTCCTCGAATACATGATTAGCTTCTATTTTTGTCCTTTCCAGAAAAAAGAAGTGCCTCAGGTTAAACTGTGAAAGTTAGCTAAACATTGTGTTCCTCATGCAAGCTCATTTTCTCCTTCAGTGGCGGAGTACAGGAATGGTGTAATATATAATTCAACAACACCATCTGTCCACAGCACATGTTGTGTATAAAAGCCCCCCCTTGTCCTCTCTGCTACACCTCCAGCCCCTGTTCTTCTGCCCTTTCTCTCTTTCGAGCCATCACTTCCACAGCCTTGCTCTTTATTTATCATGGCGTCCCTTCTGCTCTCTCTCCCTCTCTCTCTCTCTTTTTGTTTTCCGGTCATAATTGTATGTTGTCCGCTCCCTCAGCCCTCCTTTGTCTCATAAAACTTTTGAAAATGTTTATTTTTATTCCTGGTGCGTGACGCTTTTGTTTCGCCCTTGTTTGCGTGTGATTTCTGTATCGCTCACTCACTCACTCCCTCACTCAAACAAACACAAAACTAAAAACCAGCACGCACACAGACACACACTCCCTCAAGCCTCTATTAAATTATTCTCATTCTCTCCATCATCTTAATGCACAGGATGAGGCGGGAAGAGGATTTTGAAGTTGATGAGAGAGAGGGCAGACTGTACAAGCTTGTAAGAAGACAATGAATATTCTAGTACTGTTTCATATTACTTTCCTTTGCACTTAATGTCTTTCCTTCCGAGGGCTATTTAATATGAGCGCATGGGAAAGTCAAGCAGAAATGCTGTGTTATTTCAAACCGGGTTCAAAGTTAATTCAGCCTGTAGAATTGTGATATATTCAAGTTATATTTCAGTGCTGTATCCACCAAAGAAACTCTCCAAATGTATGTCTGATGGAAGACAGGGGGCAATCATCATGGTATTATTTCTTTTATATAACTAGTTATCATTAATGTTTTTCTTTCACTGAAAAGGCTTTCATTTTAAGCCTTGTTTTTAACTCAGAAGGGCCTCGTAATGCTGAATGTATTTTAACTCTTCGATTTTTCTGGTAGCCATAACTTTGCAGCTGCCAATTTCCATTGTAATGAAAGTCATTAGAAGGTGTGGCTTCAGCACTGCAGAGTCCTTCCTTCCTTCCTGTGTGTGCGTGTGCGTGTGCGTGTGCGTGTGCGCGCCTGCCTAAGGAAATGTGCCGGTGTTGCTCTTTACCCTGCCTTCGCTGTCGTTTAGCTTAACATTTGACGGCCTAATTAATTTCAAGAACTGCTTCCGTGGAAGAAAGCCACAGGATGGCTTTGTAACATGTGTTCTTTGTTCTTCTTTTCAAAAGGGCCTTTTGGGTTACAACCATGCATCATCATTCATACAACAGAGACTAGCATGTAGTTCCTCGAACAGTCTTTAGGTGGTTCGCGGTATGGGGTGAGAAACTAATGGTGATTGAATTCTCGTAATACAAAGCCAAAACTGACTGTCTCAGTGGCTATTTTCCTCCTTATTATGTATTTTGCAAAGCTCTGTTTGAGAATCCCACTTCATTAAAAAGGTACTCAGGCTGAATATAAATGCTTTCTAGTAGGTAGACCCATGCCAAATACGGATTGCATATCTCCTAGGTTCCGACAGCACTGGCCACCTTGTTGTTTAAAAGTGCTTGTTGTTCTGATTCTGTGTCGTTTTCAGCCATAGGCTCCAGCCAAATCCTAACCCTGGCTCACTTGTACAGGAAACGTAGGTAAAAGAGAAGCAATGAGTCACTGATCATCACTGCAACCTATTTGGGTCACAAATTGTCCTCAGGTACATGGAGACAATCCTCCTGTTTACCAAGTAGCTGCTCGATGCAATAAACACAGCCCTCCGCTCCGTGCACACTGATGCCGACACCGATTGACGTATTGTGTATCAGGGAGGTCCAGGCGCTTTGTCTCTTTGTGTGTTTGTGTGTCATAAGTGGTGACACGTTAACACTCCTGGCAACTGTGTACGGCGGCAGTGTTCCCGGTTTCCAGTCCATTACCAAGACACTGGAGGGCGTTGGGGATTGGTTGTTATCACCAGCCCCAGTATCACCAGCCCCACCAGTCACTTTGTGTGGCTGTTGGGTTTCAGACGGGATCCAAGGGGTGGTCTCCGGCAAGGGGCTATGTCACGTTTGACACACGATCGGACTGCGCTGGAAGAGGCAGCCACTGGCCTGTTGGATGGAGCTGGATTGAGTTCAAACTGCATTGGCCTTGGGTAGCAACCGTGAAAACTGTTGAGGGTAACCGTGTGTTCTCCAGCTCACAATTTGAGAGCCGTCTTCTTATTATTATTATTTGTTGGCTGATTGTTGTGTAAAAGCCCTTTTAAGAAGGAAGAAAATATCGCATGCATTATATAAGTACATTACCTCATGGTATATAGTTCTGTATTGTACTCTGGTGATATGCATGGCAATGAACATTAAGTTAACTTTGCGTCTTGTGCTGTGATAATATAGGTCCTTTTGTGAGGTGAATTTATTTATTTCAGTCCCTTAATCACACCCTCAACAGGCTTCATGCGAGGCCCATAATGCAACACTCCCTTAGGTCGGAGAAAACTGTGTGGTGTGGAACACATCATGTCATGAAAGATATTGCCGTTCAAGACAAATCATTTAAATATCGTTTATAAATAAATATATGTAACATATTCATGTTCGCCGTGATAGATAGTCCCATCAACTATTTGCCTTCCCACCTTCCTCCGAAACTCCATGAATTATCCTTTGCTTTTCTTGGCTTAAACCTCTCCTCCTCCCCTCTCTCTCCCGACTGGCAACAAATGTGGTCATTTGGAGAAGAGGCAACGAAGAGAGACAGAGTGAGAACAGGGGGGGTGAGGACGGGAGAGAGCGAGAGAGAGCCTGCGAGTGAGGAAGGGAGAGAGAGAGAGAGAGCGGGCAAGTGAGGTAGAACGAGAGCGAGGGAGAACAGGTGAGTGAAGAAGGGAGAGAGCGAGAGAGTCCGGGCGAGTGAAGAAGGGAGAGAGAGAGAGCGAGAGAGAGCGGGCGAGTGAGCGGGAGAGAACGAGAGAGGAAGATCTTTCAGTGTGCCGCTGCGATGCAGAATTGCCTGTGTAGATCACGGCAGCCCGATCCTTTAGCGGGCGCACACGATACGGTTGGAAGGACTCCTGAGTTGTGTTTTGCCACAAATCTTTATTTTCCCCGGCCTTAGACACCACAGCCTTATTCCCCTCCGATAACCTGGTAGCTATAGGATGTTGCGCAAAGGGGATTCCTTCACTGCAGGCGGACACTCTGCCCCAAGGTGAAAACACACCGAGCGTTCTGAGCAACAAGCCACATGATGCAAAGAATTGCAATTTTGTCGTTGGTTTCTAACAATGCATGTATTGTTCCGTTTGTTATGTTATGGATTGGTCCCAAAAATAAGCGTACATTTTCTGTCCCGGTACCCCCAAAATAAGCATATATTCTGTCCCGGTACCCCCAAAATAAACCTATACGTTCTGTCAAGGTATGCCCAAAAAAAAGTCGATGTGCTGTCCTGGTGTCCCCGAAATAGGGTTAGAAGTTCCGTCCCGGTGTCCCCGAAACAGACTTTTACGTGCTGTCCCTGTGATCAACTACTAAAGCCAGCCAAACCCGACGACAAACCCGACAACGACTGTGCCATAAACGGGTCGGCTAACACCAAGCAGAAGCGGTTAATGCCTTTCCTAGATCAGTTAACCGTGCCTTTGAGAAGCAACACATAATAAATCCAAAATGCCCGTTATCCAGCCGCTGCCACTGCCCCTGATCTCAAAACGCAGGGCTGCAGCGCAGAGAATCCGGCCGTCAGACGTCCCACGGCGGTTCTCCCCCTGCTCCCCAGATTGACGATGGCTGGCTCGGGGTTCCGCTTTAATGACGGGGGACTCGAGGAGGCCACATCCGCCCAGTCGTAACTCTGATGACAAGCGCTCCACGGACGGCGCCAACGCCGGGGGGGCCCGCGATCCACCATCAGCAGCCGTGACATTGGCTGGAGGTCCGTGCTGGGCCCGCCCGTGTGAAGCGATGCGCTGTATTACCATTCGGTAATGTTTGAAGAGGATGTTGCCCAAAGCCACTGGATCCTTTACACGTGTTCGGATACGTGTTGTTAAGAGGGCGGGTTGGGGTGTTTTGATCAAGGATGTGCACGGGGCAAGGCTTTGTTTGGACCATGGGGGATGGAAACCGGAACCTCGTGGATTGCCACTCCCCCCGTCGGGTTTGGAGCTGGAAACCGACCGGCCCCAAGGCTCGGTGCTGTAAATGTCACTGCGTATGTCTGGCATGTCTGGATATTTCTATCCCCCCCGCCCCCTCTCCCTGGAGTAACGGAGAACAAATGAAACAGAGAACCCATTCTAAGGTTGAGACTATACTGATAATGTTCACATGCATCGCCGGCATTGAGAAGCATAGTGGATATGTACAGCAAAAAGTGGGTTGTAATACGTATGGATGCAACAACACAAGTTGTATTTTTTTCCTTTGTTGAAATGCTAATTCCCGGTTGTTACAGAGTGGTTATGCTGTAATAAGTGGGCAATACAGAGCTGTAAAAAAAAACTGATTGTACGACTTTATCACTTCCAGCGCTTCGCTTTTTTAATAGGATTTGGAAATATGCCTTCATAAAAATCCAAACCCAGCGAGAGGGAATTGCCTCTCGCAAAGGAAAAAAAAGGTTTATGGCTCTGTGATCTTCATACAATATCTGAGGGAGAAAGCAACGCACTGCTGCTTTAATGGGATGTTTAGAAGTCTTTTTTTTATTTATTTTTCTTTATATATTTCACACATTTTCGTTGTCGCTCCGGGCTATGCCTCCTTTCAAGTACCCAAGGTTACCCTGCGTGGCGTCTGAACCGATAGATCAAGGAGGCACGCTCACAATCATCAGGAAGATAAGGCTATGTACCGCCACACACACACACACACACACACACACACACACACACACACACACACACACACACCTCCAACTCCCTAACGTCATGTATGATGCAGTTTAATGAAAATAATACAAAATAAATTAGCCAAGCACATTGTTGCCAACATCACCACCACACTTCATAACACTCACAAAAGGTAATTCGGAGCCATGATAGTGTAGTAGCTTCCAGCCAAATAGGAACTGGGTTCGATCCCAACTGTCCCTGGCATACCTGTAGGCATCCTTGAGCAAAGATCCCTTAAAGCCCAGTTCTCTCCAACCTGCTCCTTAACGACGGGTATCTGCATTTACTGCAAGTCACTTTGAATAAAGTGAATTACTCAAAGTGTCAAATGAAAGGTAAAGGGCATGTTTTACCCCGGCCTAATTAAAACAGCCCCATCCAATCGTCCCTCAAGTCCCGTAACTCCAGGGCTACGTCTTACAAACACCGCCTCTTCCCACTCTCACTTAAAAAAGACCCCTAACACGTCTCATCCGAAACTGTTTATTGTGGTTTATTTACCCATTTTTTCCCCACAAACAATTCAACACTCCTCTTTCATGGTTCTGCACTTTGTGGCCCCTTGGGAGGAGGAAGTGGCACCAAAAGAATAAGAACCCCGGGCCCCTCTGTTCTTTAAGCGCACACAGCCCTGCCGAGTCCCATTGGAGTTGCTAGTGGAGCCGGGGCTAAAGTGTAGCCTTGGGTGTACTTCTGGAGTTTTTTGGTTTTGGAGCATCGCTATTCAATTCACACAGGAAAGGCGGACGGAAAGGGCAAGACGACGGAGGGCGGGAAGCCCGGAGCCAGGGAGGGGAGAGATGGGGAGACGTCTAGGCAAGGGGGGGGGGGGCCCGATGATGGACATAGTGAGAGACACTGGCAGAAGGGAGAGAGGGGGAGGATGAGGGAGAGAGAGGGAGGACGGAAGGGGGGGACTTACAGAGGGGAGAGAGAGGGAGAATGGGGGGCGAGAGAGGGATGTTTGGGGAGAGTGAGGGAGGATGGGGGGGAGACTGACAGAGAGGGAGAGAGAGGGGAGATCGGGGAGAAAGAGGGAGGATGGAGGGGGAGACAGACAGACAGACAGAGGGGAGAGAGGGGGAGAATGGGGGGGAAACAGACTGAGAGAGAGGGAGAGAGAGGGAGGAATGGGGAGAGAGAGGAAGGATTTGGAAACAGACAGACACAGAGACAGACTGACGGTGAGGGAGAGAGAGAAGCTCTGTTGGAACATTGTGACACAGTGTCGCTGCTCGAGGTTGATAATTCCTTGTTTACCATATGAATGTGAACGCCTCCAGCCCAGAAAAGTCTGCTGAAAGGGCCGCTCTTTGCACTCCATTCTCAGTAAAAATATCAATAAAAAAGTTCCACCTTTTGACATTCAATTAACATACACACATTCAGATAAGGTCATGACTAGACAGTGCTTTATATTTATATATATATATATATATATATATATATATAGATAAAATAACCAAGGTGAGTAGACTTAGTTTAACCTGTTTAAAGATGGTTTCATTTCAATGTGTCTAAACCATTGGCCATTTCTCCCATGAAGACTCATTCACTAATAAACACGAATAAAGATTTATTTTGAATGACAACATAAGAGAGAATATTTTACATGATAAATCTTTGGCGTGAGCCCCATCACGGATCCAGGACGACGTGTGGACTCGGCATATCCTGCCAGGACTAGCAGGGGCGAAGCCTTCCCCTAGACCGGTAGACTGGGGCAGACCAGGTGGTGGTTGGGTGGAAGGGGGAGCATCGAACGAAAACCTAAGCAGCGAAGAACATAGGTTAGACTACTCTTTATAAAGCAGGCGTAGGCAGTTGATTGGTGATTGGTAATTGGCAACCTGGTGCGTGTGAGTTGAGTCCTCCTGGTAGAACTTGCGCTAAAGATTAAATTTCTTTAGTTTGTCAATTAATAATGATACAGAGGTATTACTGGGTGGCTAGTTACCAACAAATTCCTTCCTTACCTTGAAATGTTCCTTGTTGTTCCTATCCAATCACAGACAGCGTGTGTGTGCGTGTGCGTGTGCGTGTGTGTGTGTCTACACATTTTCACCCTTGACAATTCTGTTGTGGGGCATCAATATTGGGTTAGTCAAATTAATAGAAAGACATTATTTACTTTCTAAACCGCCACCCTCACTATCTCAAATATTGAATCTCAAAACTTTTGTAACAAACTTGGAACCATATACAGATGCTACAGTTTTAATAAGATCAGGAGGCTGAATACATTTGTGGGCCGTGCCCTTTCAAAAGTGTACAGCCGTTGGCTTCTAAAAGCCAAAAATGGACTGATTGATTAAAGGTGATACCTTCCCAGGTGTGATCATTTCACACCTATGTGAACAGGCTCACAATGAGGGCCTACATTAACCGTGTGGAGGAATAATTGCCCTGTTGAAAGGTTGCCCTTCCCCGGGCAAGGGAATATTGCATAAGAATGTAACAGTTAAATGAAAAAAGTCTGCTTTGACAGCAGCCATTAGAATGGGTGTCTGAACTGACAAAATAAAGGTTAGTGAGAACGTGGAGGTGTCGCACTATCACAGATAGTACCCAAAATAAAAGCCTTCCGATCTGACACTTGAAAACTAATAAAGACCACAAGTTGCTGGTGTGGCTGCCCTATTTAACGACTTGATTAAGTACCATCTTATCTTAATAAAGAACACAGGGAAAGTGTTATCTCTATTGACGTTGGGGGGTTCTTTTCAAATAAACACGCTAAGAGGCCTGTGGAAATAAATGCTACCAAATGCTACCTAAAGCAATAAATATAATGTCTGCTTTATTTTCAAAACATGTCCCAAGAGAGAGGCATGCTTGTGATTTACAGCACGCTGGTGTTACAATTATCGTGATGGCGGGAACATATCAATAAGGCTCCGAGGCGGTAGGCAGACGGCGTGAAACGTGTGAAGTCTCTCTTGGTGTTCATAGCATCGCCATGGCAACAGAGGCTCCTGGTTTTTGAACCCTCATCTTTGAGCAAGATGCCCTTAGCCACACCTGTTTAGTTAGGTCAAGGATCTTTAAAAAAAAAAGTCAGTGTAAGTTGCTTTGAATAAGGGTACCTGCTCAGTATCCAAATAGTTTAGGTAGAGCATTTTGAATTTCAGCTAAGCTAATGCTAACCAACTGCCATTTTAAATCGCCATGCTGCTACCTCTGTGTCTGAGAATACTAGACCATACTTAATGCAGTCTTCAATATAATTGAAATTGGAACAATTACTCCCCAACAGACACTGTCCTGGCTTGCGCGCTGCTTTTCACTGTCCCTTTTCTCAAAATGAGTTCACCATAGACTGTCGTAACACAAGGGTTCACATCGTCAGCGTTTCACAGCACAGTCCAACAGGCCTGGAGGGAGGACAACAGCTGTGTGTTATATGTGATATGAACACCTCAACCTGAGGTCTTCCATCTCTCTCGTAAAAGACAACTTTGACTGGAGCCAGTAGTGCTGCAACAAAAAGTATGAGGTTAAAAATGAAGACCTTCAAACAGGGGAACAACTTCAAGCCGTAAGCTCCTCATTTCTGCTGTAATTATATTCCCTTGATTTATACATTTGCATCAGCTGTCCTTTGATAAATTGATGCAGCGATATATTGATGCACTTCTTATGACAAGTGTACTTATTGTAAGTCGCTTTGGATAAAAGCGTCTAGTAAAATGCCCGAAATGTAAATGTAAATGAAAAGTGCATTACCAGAAGTGCAATTGCAATCGTCGAAAATTGCTTGAATTCACCCAACGCAATCCACTAACCATTGCTGGCTAAAACATTGAAATGTGCTTTTCCCTGCTGCCTAATACAGCATACTTTCCTCAAACCAGAAGCCCTACAAGATGCCTGTGTAAAAGTGCTTATTTTCCAGTCTTAACTAGAAACACGAAAGCTGACCCGCGTGCCCCTTTCCTCTCGATCCCCTCCACTGGCCTCCAATTAATGTTGGAGCAGATGTCGAGGTGCATCTACTTACCTTCAAAATCCAGCACAGAGTAGAAACGCCTCACCCGACAGACCTTTGTCAGTGTATATTCCTCCTCTCAGCAGCCTGATCGGATCCTCACGGTAAACCTCGTAGCGCAGACTTGAGACTCGGGACATAGTCAGGACGCAGCCCACAGAAGTTGATCCTATCCATGACTGTATTAAAGAGACGACCAACCCCCCGAGCCCACTTTGGAAACGCTCCCTGGTTTTGGTTTGTTCTGGTGCTGCAGGACTGCAGGCTCCCCTGTAAGCGCCCCGACCATTACGTTCCAATAGACGTTGGAGAGGTGTAGGCACCAGGGTAGGATAGATCGCAGTTAGGATGTTTGACTCCTTAATGAATTGTCAATGGTCCAGTACCCTCTTCATACAGTCTAGCTATAAGCATCTAAAAAGAGTTGTCTTAAAAGTTCATTTAGTACATTTTCCGATGTACACTCAATTATGTACATTGTGTTACGTTGTTCGTGCACAACAATAGACGTTGTGCACGATTGCACCGCAGTCCATACGGGAATCCTAATGTGTTTTGCTTTCTATCTCCTTAGCTTATGGAGGTTGGAGATACCGTCCTACACATGATGATAGAGTAGTGAGGCGGATAAAAACGTTCCCGTCCAGACACAGACTCACTGGCTGCAGCTACGTCTTTCCTCCTCAAACATGTGTGGTCAAATTACCCAAAAGCCGTTGCAGTGGTGATCTACACTTTAAAAAGGAATGACCGAGAAATGAAAGGAAGCATACATTAAAGACAGAATGGTTTGTGCCTACATAACACAGGTGAAGTCGAAACAAAGCAACAGCAAATGAAAACCAAGCCTTCACTTCATCTGTTCCTTACCACTCTATCCAACACAGGTTTTCAGAGGGAATTACCAGCAGGGAGAGCAATCACTGTCCCTCACTGTTCTGCATTGTCAGCTGTGACTTTGTTGTCCTTTTACTCTCATTTTTCCATTATTATTATTGCCTGTGCAGTGTTCAACGTCTGTAGCGTCGCATGGAGAAATGCCAAGTATCTTGTTAATAGCAGCCATTAAGACTGACATTTGAAGGTCAAAGAAGACAGACGTCCTTTCATGTTGACTAATTATAACAACTTCAGTCTTACTTTATTGACTTTTTTTTTGGTTGCCCCCATCATGACAAATTTGTCATTTTTTTGCGACTGCTGTGTTTATTCCCCCTTGCTTTAGTTCCTTAATTGCTTACGTGCATATTTACCTCATGAAGAGCAGTTCAAGAGTTTGTATTGGCGTAGTGTCAAAACATTTTTCAATTAATTGTGTCATAAATTAGTCAAATCAGGTTTTGATTTGTTTTACTTTTAATAGGCAAATATGTTTTTTTCATTCCCTTAAATTAGTGGACTTCTAGAATGAGCAGTGCAGTCCAGTGTCATATGGGACAGACAGACGTCTGAAACGGGCTGTCAATAAAATTCTTTAAAGATCCCATGCCATTCTATTTTATGATGCTTTAATATAGGTATTAGTGGGCCACAAACACAGTATTCAAAGACGTCCCCGAAATTCAGCCGTGGTGCAGAGTTACAGTCACTCCGAAACAGTCGCACATTGAGCTTCCCCCAAACGCGCTGTTTCGGTGGGCGTGTCAAGGCAGGTCAAGGAGGGGGGTGGGGGTGTGGCCCTGAGCAGCTTGTAGCCACCGACAGTACCATGCGCTCTGTTTACGGTGGATGCATCGCAATGGCTCGTAGAAACCCATATTATACATAGATATCTATATCATATAATATATAATATATATTATCACCTGGCCCTGAGCAGCTTGTAGCCACGGTACCATGCGCTCTGTTTACGGTGGATGTATCGCAATGGCTCTTAGAAACCCATATTATACATAGATATCTAAATCATATAATATATAATATATATTATCACGGCCAAAAGCTGTGTGAGCCTCCAGACGATAGGTTATTATGAATCTCAAACGACCGCGTCTACTTCAGATTGATATGGAAGTGGAAGAACCAGAGACGTCGGAGAACCCGACGAAGTCCTTTGTGTACAAACTGCATAGATTTCAAACTTACCACAGCTCACAAACTTATTCAGACCTATGTTATTTAACAAACAATAGGAAAAATGTGATTTTAATGGCATGGGCTCTTTAAAATGCTGTGGTAACTGTTCCGGAAATGGGAGATTCATATAAGTAGGGATACCAAGGGAAGGTTCAGGGGATGGGAAGAGAAATGGAGGATGGGAGTGAGTGAGTGAGTGAGTGAGTGAGTGAGTGAGTGAGTGAGTGAGTGAGTGAGTGAGTGAGTGAGTGAGTGAGTGAGTGAGTGAGTGAGTGAGTGAGTGAGTGAGTGAGTGAGTGAGTGAGTGAGTGAGTGAGTGAGTGAGTGAGTGAGTGAGTGAGTGAGTGAGTGAGTGAGTGAGTGAGTGAGTGAGTGAGTGAGTGAGTGAGTGAGTGAGTGAGTGAGTGAGTGAGTGAGTGAGTGAGTGAGTGAGTGAGTGAGTGAGTGAGTGAGTGAGTGAGTGAGTGAGTGAGTGAGTGAGTGAGTGAGTGAGTGAGTGAGTGAGTGAGTGAGTGAGTGAGTGAGTGAGTGAGTGAGTGAGTGAGTGAGTGTGTGTTATGGAATTTGTGAAAGAAAACAAAAATTAAAAAGTGTTGTAATGTTAAATTAGTAATATTGTATAGTAGGTGTGTGTGTGTGTGTGTGTGTGTGTGTGTGTGTGTGTGTGTGTGTGTGTGTGTGTGTGTGTGTGTGTGTGTGTGTGTGTGTGTGTGTGTGTGTGTGTGTGTGTGTGTGTGTGTGTGTGTGTGTGTGTGTGCGCGCGCGCGCACGGGCAATAAGTTGCACGTGAATGCACAACTTATTGCCGGGCGAAAACCATATGGCTATTCCAACAAGCGAAACTTCAACGTTAACGGATTTACATCAATTTAAATGCAAGCTATCAGTTAGAACGATCAAAGCCACTCTGGCTTCCGGTTTTACTGCGACTTTTATCTCATCAGATCACTCACAACCTCTTTCAAGTCCATAAAGATTTGCGAGGGACAGTTAGCCACATAGTTAGGCCGCTGATGCCTCTTCGCCCAGAAACACGGCTTACACATTATCCAATAGGGCTCTATGGCTCCAGCGTCTCTCCATTGACCGGTTCTCAATGCCAAACGACATGTCGTAAGTATAGTTAAGAGGACTTCTAAATCCACCCAAAGGTTTGTAGAAGAGGTATCCAGAGCATAGTTTCAGGAGCTTACTGCTTGGATAAAGGCGGGCCGCCGTGTGGTATGAGCTTGCAGAACATCCGCTAGTGCTCGTTAAAAGGCCTTCGTTACGGAACGCGGTCGCTTCGTCGCAGACGTGAACCTGTTTTGGTTCTGCGTCAGGTTTTTCGTTAGCGGACCAATCACAGCCCTTGCTGCTGTGTCGCCTAGACGCAAGGTTAACATTTTTGGGTGGCGTACGTCAGGCCCTTGTGGGGGGACGCAATGAGGGTCCGCAAGGACGTGATGGGTCTGTAGACCCCCCTTGTGTTGTGTCCGCTTGGAAACAAAACTAAGCCTTTACTCTATCAGTGCACTTCTTATTGTATTTCAGCGGAGTGATATGTTACACTGTTCTTATATCTGTGTAGAAATACCGATTAGTCAACTGACCTTTATGGCGTTTTTCTGTTGCCACTTTTGTCCGTGCCGAGTACTTTAATACTTTAGATCAAAATACTTAATTACTTCAATTAAGTATATGGATCAAAGTAATTAATATACCAAAGTACTTTTAGAATATTTTGCCAAGTTATTTCTGTATTATAGTTTTGGTTTCTCATCAATCCATGAGGCCTCTGTTAATTCTTTGGTTAAAACGCCCTTAGCAGCTGCATTCTGGACCTATTTAGCATTCATTCCATACACCATCACCAAAACCGCTTAACTTAATTCATTTAAACGCGGGGATAACCCCTTTTCCCCAATTCCATCAAATCTGTTTGTCGGAATAGAGGGAAATCCATCGACCGAAATAATGTGAGGCAATGAATTTCAAGGGACATCATTTTCTGATGCTGACTGCACACCTTGATAACCCTTAATGGCAAAACTAAGAAGTAAATCACAGATTTCAGTTGTCCACACTCTGAGGCTGTGTGTTGCTTCCCACTCTTGCTCTAACCCTGGTAATATCTCTTTTCACCAGCAATAATGCCAGCATGTAATCCAGCTCAATTTAAGGAAAAGGCATATTTATCCACTTGCGTCGTTTATCTTTGATGCAACTTGAGTCAATAACCGACAGTGGACAGTTTAAACAATGGCAATTAAACATAAATTCGTAAAACATGAAGTCATGCACAGTGGAATTCGATTTATCTGAAACTTAATTCTGCAGGTTCCTTGCTTGAGCTGAACCAATAACCAAACCAGGAACACAGAATATATGCTAGTGTTTAAAGGGGTGATAATATGCCAACAGGTGTGAGTGTGATTAGCCGTTAGAAGTCGTTTGAATATCGTCCTTTTCCTGTGTTTTAGTGACATCACAAGTGGGAGTGTCCACCTAGATGTATGATGGATAGATGGAGTTACAAGGAAAGGCTGATTTTAAAACAGCTTATAATAGCTAATCACACTCATAAGATCACCCTTTTAAACAAACTGAGATGTGACTCATGAATAGGGGCACAACACTGTGTTGGTTCCTCCCTGGTTCCCAGTAGAGAATAGGCCTCCGTCTTTTCCTT
Organism: Gadus chalcogrammus; assembly: GCF_026213295.1. Lineage (NCBI taxonomy): Eukaryota > Metazoa > Chordata > Actinopteri > Gadiformes > Gadidae > Gadus > Gadus chalcogrammus. The sequence goes on from NC_079430.1 coordinate 18,361,992, forward strand.
TCACTTTCTGGTCCCCACACACAGGCTGTATGTGGTGCAGCCCTGGCTACAGTTCCGCTCTGCAGGGTTTCTTATATGTTATATTGTTATATTGGGATCCGGTGAATTGTATTCTGTTACATTCTCCCTCACTGCGTCAGGGTACGGTACCTTCCGGGACTTTAAGAATGAATTTTATGATAAATCTTGCATGCATCCTGCAAGACACACACACACACACACACACACACACACACACACACACACACACACACACACACACACACACACACACACACACACACACACAGTTCCAAAGACTTTCCATTGACCATATTATGTTGTGAATAGATCTTTAATTGATTTGTTTAGCAATTCATGTTCTCTTATTTGAGTCATATGTTAATGACCTGCTAATGAAAATACAAGATCGATGCGTGTATTATTCATGACAAGTGCAATTGTATAGTTCCAATGTATAACACACACATCCTCAGAGATTGGGAGCCATTACCTGAATTCTCGTCATGGCATCATACCGTATTACATAGCGTATTAAGGCTGAATACAGGAGAGGCAGAGAGGCAGAGAGGCAGAGAGAGAGGCAGAGAGAGAGGCAGAGAGAGAGGCAGAGAGAGAGGCAGAGAGAGAGGCAGAGAGAGAGAGAGAGAGAGAGAGAGAGAGCGCGCACAATAGCAGCACTGGTTTTGCGTGCATGTGGGTGTTTTTGTGCATCGATGTATTTCAATGCGTGGCCTTGCGCTCCCCAGCTCCCCATTAAAACCATCTTCTGGAGTTAAATCCATGCGTGTGTGAAGTGGCCCCTGTTCACAAACTCAGGCAAAGGGACAATTATGTGTTTCATAAACATTTAGACCCTAACGGCCCCCACGACACCGCGCAACCTTCACCACAATCCTCATCCTCTCCATCATCACTGCTCTAATTGAACAATGGGGAAGTCGGCAGACACTGTGTGTGTGTGTGTGAGACAAGCCCTTTCTTTCCTATTCTCCCTCACCCCCACACCCCAACACCCCTCCCCTACTTTGTCTCAAGGCTATGAAGAGGATTATTGTGTGTGTGTGTGTGTGAAAATGTTGGCAACTTTTTGATCAATTTTAGGAAACATCGGCTATCATCTGAGGACGTTTTTCCTCTGGGGACAACATGTGTCGTTATTTCTGGGGTTCTGCTCTACCCGGATAACAGCTAACTGATATCCAGGCCGAGGCTTCCTCTTCCTCCTCCTCCTCCTCCTCTTCTACAGTCCCATAAGCAACATGATATCAGGGAATGGAGTTGGAGTTGACAGACGAACGTCTACATAACAGCTTCATAAAAACCAAATCTTTGCAAGACAATAGCCGTCGGGTTCTGATGTCAATTGAATTCTTCTGTGTTGTTTAGAACACATGCTATTCACACCCACATCAGTACCTCACGGACCAGACATTTGTAGTGCTTACACCAGTCCTGAATAGCTTCTTCCTCTGCACATGAGTGATCAACACAACACCATAAACCTTTTTATGGGTTTGAGATAATTAAGACCCTACAAACATGGCCGCTTTGCCGTTCCGTCCTGCAGGCCAAGACTGAAGGGTTACATGGTTCAATCAGAACCTGTAGGTGTGGCTTATTTACCAATTCTGCCCATTACCAATATAGTCTGAATATTTACCTCTATTCGAGTAATGCTTCATGAACCATTCTGCATTGGTTAATAGTACAAACAGAAACAAGAACGCTTCCGACACCAACATCGTGATCCATTGTTTACAGATTCTGTGTGAAGATATGTTTATGGAGATTAACTGTGATCATTAACGCAGACATACATAGGTGCGCACGCAAATGTATGCACAATCCTTTCGAATGCATAACACATTGAGAAGAATTACATCTTTAAGGTCCCTCCCCTATATCCCATATGAATTCCATTGCAACAAGTGCTAATGACAAGCTCGTCTTAGCACATGTAGCCCACTAGGGAGACACTCAAACCGGAATGAGAGGCCGTCAACAGTCAACATACATCTCTTCTGTCCCCCTTCTGTCCCATCTTTTGTGTTTTCTCTGCTCTACCGCAGTCGTCCCTCACGGAGGACAATTTCCCCTTTTGTTGGTCTGTTTGTCAGCCGTAAGAGAAAGAAAGGGGCCCGAGAATTCAATTTAATCAAATTTGTCACTATCTTTCCAGGGCTGTTTGCGCCATCTGCCAGGGGCTACGCATTCCCCTCTGCTGCTCCTCGCATCTTGGTACCGTGTGTTGATGGGCGTGCGTGCCCCTGAGTTTGTGTGTGTGTGTGTGTGTGTGTGTGTGTGTGTGTGTGTGTGTGTGTGTGTGTGTGTGTGTGTGTGTGTGTGTGTGTGTGTGTGTGTGTGTGTGTGTGTGTGTGTGTGTGCATGTTAACTGGATGTGCCTGAGTGATTCTGTATAGCAACTGTAGTCGATCTCCCAGTCCATATGGGTCTGCATCTACGGGAGTTTGCACGCATTGCTGCAATGAGAATGTGCATGTGAAAACCCTTTCATATATCACTTATGACCTGTGGCTATAGTGTGTGAGTATGCGTGTGGGTATGTGCGTGCTTCCCAATGGTCACAGTTGTAGGTTAATGGCCCTTAGCAAATATGCCCTTCACCATTTATTTCTATTTGCAATTAAATGTCTTCTTCTTCTTCTTCTTTTCTCTCTCTCTCTCTCTCTCTCTCTCTCTCTCTCTCTCTCTCTCTCTCTCTCTCTCTCTCTCTCTCTCTCTCTCTCAGAACTCAGAGGGGAGAAGCTGTCCTCTGCATAACACTTTGTTTTGCAAGCTTTATTTACATAGCCCTTTATTAAAACAGACGGCTACAATAAACTGTGTAAAAAAGAGTTAAAATACACACATGAAAGAGTGAACAACTTTAAAACCAAAAACAACCAAGAGACAAGACGGGGAGGAAGATCAATAGTAAGGCTCGTCCCAAAAGAGGGGATTTTAGAAGTCGCTTAAAACAGCCTCAACGATTCTGCAAATCCCATGGACCGTGGGGTGGGGGGGGGGGGGGGGGGGGGGGGGAAAGACAGTTGGAGGGGTGAGGCTCAAACAGCGCGGGCGCGGGCACCTTCGGTTCTGCGGCGGCAGCGAGGGACGGTAGGAGGTGGAGAGGTTGGACGAGCGACAAGGAGATCAGAAATGTAACCGGGGGCGAGGGCACGCAACGCCCCTGTTTGTAATCCACAGGATCTTCCGGTCGATTCCTAATTGTGCAGGAAGCGTGTGGAGGGTTGCAGCAATAGGGGTCAACGTGGGGGTAACGACTTGTTTAGTTAACAGCCTGGCGGCTGCGTTCTGAGCCGACTAGACCGTTAAGTGCAGCTTGATGGAGGAACGAGGGTGTCGAGGGAATTACAATGATCTAGAACCGGGGAAATCAATGTGTGAATAAATAGTTATTAGAACCATTGGAGACGGGGTAACCCTGATTTAAGCAACATTATCTCTTTGAGGAAATGGACTTGACGATTTTAGTAGACTAATAAAACCGTTCAACTGCGGCGGCAAAGTTATCTCGTCAAATTAAAATCATTCCTGGTTTATCAGGATTTTCGGTCGCGGAAGTGAACGGACGTCCAACCTTTGGTGGTGTCTAAGCAGTCATGGAGCAGTGGCGGGTCCTGACCTGCAGCAGTTCCTCTAAGGAGGGTCCCCATCTGGCCCCCCTCAGAGCTGGTGCTGGAAACAGAGCGGCGGGTTCAACACGAGGTCCACGTCGGCTTAGGAGCCACCAGCCGTCATGGGGGGCGGAGGCCTTGGCAAAAAAAGGAAGGTTACCGCAGCTGGGGAGAGCAACACTCCGTCCCCACGGTGCAGCGCTTGGAAGTCTGTTCATCGGCTGAAGGGTTTCACCAGAGACGCGTTTAGCGCGCCCCCCACGGCTCTGAAGTCACAGGGAGCTGAACGGGCCCGGGTCGTGGGTTTAGCAGGGAGGACGGGCCCCTCGTCGACAGAACCAAACCAGGGTGAGAGCGGTGTGGTCGGGGCGACCGAGGCTGAGCACTCGGGGGACGACGGATTGGCGCACGCGTCGCAGCAAGAGCCGAGACGGAGAGAGGTTCGTCCTTTGAAGGGACAAACGGATGAGATCTCAGGATTAGCTCGTCCTTTGCTCTTAAGATCTGGCTTCAGCCGATCGATGACGTCCTGCGACGGTGAGTATAGCGCCAGGCAATGTCGCCGGGAAGTTCTGATTTTTTGCTGTTTCGGAGGCCGGCTAGCAAATAGCAACCAGAATAAAAAAACAAACACTGCTAATCTCAGCTAATCCCCGTCCGACGATTCAAAAGTTGTACCCGGTTAAATACTTATAGTTCAGACGCTCAAGGTCCAAAGTGTATCACAAACCAAAACGTAGCCTAAAGACTGGTTAAAAAGTCACTCTACCTTTCACCGTAGTTCACATGGGGTGAAGCCTAGCCGCGAGCCGCTAAGAGGACACAGCAACCTCTTAGTCGGATACAAGGAGGACGACTCAAGCGGTCCGTGGAGGTGAGTTGATTGCCATTCAACACGATCGGATGAGACTTATATTTTCCATGCAAGGACACTTCATGGAGGGAGTTGTGACTAAGAAGTCGCAATGCACGCAAGCGTCCCTTCAGTCGCTCGCGTCTCGGTGAAGGCTGTCTCTGGGGAAATACAACACTCAGACGGACCGAAGAGGTTATTCTGTCTCGATGTGAATAAACATGATTATGTTTGTGTCTTCGACCCTGTATGTGATGTGTGTGTGTCGTTGCTTGTGTGTATGTCTTTGCCTGTGTGTCTGTGCGGGCGTGCGTGTGTGTGTGTGTGTGTGTGTGTGTGTGTGTGTGTGTGTGTGTGTGTGTGTGTGTGTGTGTGTGTGTGTGTGTGTGTGTGTGTGTGTGTGTGTGTGTGTGTGTGTGTGTGTGTGTGTGTGTTAGTGAAGGTCAGGTGTGTCCCAGCAGGACACACCGTGAGGATTATGTTGCACAACGGATTCTTTCCGATTTTCAAAAAAGTCCTGAGTATCCTCTGTGGATGATAGAGACACATGGAGTGGGAGACACAGGGAATCAGTGTCTGCTATTGTCCTTCTGTTCCACATCGAGACCAATACACACACACACACACTCCAAAACACACATACGGACACACTCCAAAACACACGCACTCACCCGCAAGCAGACACACACACACACATGCACACATACTCCAAAACACACGCACGCATACACATACTCCAAAACACACGCACACACACACACACACACACACACACTCCAAAACACTCACTCACACACATACGCACACACAAACACACACACACTCCAAAACGCACGTCTGTCAGAATAGGGAAGTTACATCTGACTCATTTTGAAAGGCAAAATGATAAAAGATGTCTAAAATAAGGCCATCAAGGTGACCCTTCTACACTGGCGAGCGGCCTAGTACACACCCAGAACAAAACATGGAGAATGGCGTGTTCACACAGGCTGTTGAACACGGAAACTCTCAACAGTGTGTGCTCGGCTCTCTACTAGCCCAAACACACCGCGATGGCTTGGCTGTTTGTTTAATGTCGCGAGTCGTGCTGGGGCCAAATCATTAATTTGGTACTGTTGACCAATCGCACGCAGTCGTGTGTGGAGGCGCATGTGGGAAATTGTTCTAGAAGCAAACCGAGCCTGCCGTCGATGCCCGACGTGGCCCTTTGATTTGGTCACAAACATTCAGTTTAGCGTGTGCCAACACACCCACTTTGATTGGCACACGCACTTTGAGTTCCAAAGTGATGGGCATCAAACATCTGTAATGTTTAAAGGAGTTCATCAGCCAATTATTTTCCAGGAAATCCCTTGTACTCTCATGCCAATCTCAGTTTATTGTTCCTTGTCATCTTTCAAGCCGATTTTATGGGCGGGGTCTATCTTCCTCTTGGCTATGTAATTGACCAATCGGATGACCAATTACCGTACACTAACCTGGAAGAGCCCGCCCACTCACAAGACGGAATGACAAACTACCGAATGGCAGGGCTTCAGAGCACACCGCTACAGTCCGGATTCTTTCCAAGGATGAGTTGATGCGCGTTAACGTTTTAAGCTCCTGTGGTCCATCACTTATAGTCTGTCAGGGACCTTGGTGCATATTAAGGAGACGGGTAGACAGAAAGAGCACGACTTGCAAGAGATCTGCAGGTCTTCAGTTCATCTGCATAGAACTGAGTCATAGCAACTGAGTCATGCATCTTATTAAAACACACACAAATCACTCTGTATACCTCTCGTTCGGGGATCGTAAGCCATTAGCTGAAATCCTCTCGTCAGAGAGAGAGAGAGAGAGAGAATTTTGTGCTTTACACAATTTGTGGCCCATTTCCACAAATGAGAGAGGGACCGAGAGACACTCTCACACACACACACAGATATACTGTATTGAGATTTATATATATATATATATATATATATATATATATATATATATATATATATATACAGAGTGAGAGAGAGATGTCGGAAAAGAGTCTGGCACAATACAATTATACAGCTTAAGGAAAGAGCTCAAACCATGGAAACACACCAAACACATCTGATATATTTGGATAGCATTGAAGACAGGTTAGCAAAAAGAAGACAATTCTCAGAAACATTTTAGTCTCTGATTATGGTGATGATTAACATCTGGGAGACTCAGAGCAAATTAATGTAGCTATACCATTTACAATTTAGCAGATGATTTAAGCCAAAGCAACGGACAGGGTATTCACTCCCCCATACAATACGCTGCCTCCAGGAGTTAGAACATAGTTAAAACCACGCAATTTCCACGACTATCATTAATATTGGCATTTCGGTATTCAAAGAGAACCAAAGAAAATAACCAAGAAAACGGCCAGACAAAAGTGACTCATCTTGCTCGTCTTCAATGTGTCTGGGAGTGACCTCAGACACATCCCAAACTACAGTGTTATTCTGTTCCCTCTCTCTTTCAAACCGCTGGCCTCAGTGTCTCATGCTCATGGTACGAATCCGAGAGGTGGTGACCCCAAAAGATTTATTCAAGAGAACTTCATAAACGGAGAAAGACAGAAATATCGAACAAAACTTAAGAAAGCATGTGAGAGAGAGAGAGAGAGAGAGAGAGAGAGAGAGAGAGAGAGAGAGAGAGAGAGAGAGAGAATCAATGATGATGTTCTTAGGGGTCTTAGAAGATACAACAAGCAGACACACATACACACACACTCAAGCAAAGAGGAAAGAGAGCCATAAAAAGAGACAGTTAATGAACAATATGAAATATCGTCACATGAAATATTGAGTGTGAGAGAAAGAAAAAGAGAGACTAGAGTACAGCCAAAATGTATTTGCAATCAAGGAGAGTGCAGACAACGATATCGTGTGCGTCTGTGTGTGTGTGTGTGTGTGGGGGGGGGGGGTTATTGAGCAGCGAAGGATGACGCGTCACAATAGAATGGTGAGCGATGTTGCATACGCTCACTAATGCAGCCTTTAAGCCCCAAGGTGTGAGAGAGACAGAGATAATCCAAAAGAGAGGAAAAACAGACAGAGAAATTAGAGTGAATAGGAGAGATGGAGAGTGAGAGAAGGGGAAAGAGGAGGAGACTTACCCATGCGAGACAAGAGGGAGGGAGCCGGGGAATGGCCATGGAGGGAAGGCATGAAGGACGAGATGATGCAAACAACAAAGAACAAAAAAAAAAAAAAGAGTGTTTGTTGCTTGCAGTAGAGAAAGGCGTTATAGAAGTTAAGCTGCCGGCAGCCTCTGAGTGTATTCACAGCACACCAGCGACAAGAGCAAACGTCGTTCTTATGCTGCTTTGAGAAGAAGCAACTCACTCAGAATGTCATATGAGCATGAGGTGAGGGAACGCTGAGATGGCTGAGAGGTTGGGTTCATTGTTGCGGGAGTACAAACGTGTTGGTTCAAGCCAACCCAAGCCCAAATCGTTGGGCCCAAATAGAGGGGTAATTGATAATACTACATGGACAAAGAAAGATGGAGGCACACACACAAACACACCCAGAGACACGTCAGAAAACATCATGCAAATGCTACTGATCTTCTCAAAGTCAATTTCTCAGGATCAAATGAGGGACATCAGGTTAACGTTGACAATCAATGAGGCACACATCTTAAGGGGGATGGCCCCTGTGTTAGGGCTTAGTTTCCAGGCCCTGGCTCATTCCCAAGTGGATCCCAAGTGATTGATTGAATATTGGAACATTTTGATATCTGTTTAATTCTGCAATTATTTTTCTATCAAAATGCCCTCCAAATTTTTAGGTCAGACATGTCCCTAGAGCATGTGTACAAAATGTGGTGTAATTTGCAGAAGAGGAAAATTATGTTCAGCATGTTAAATAAGGCCAGTGTATCAAGTTTCAGAAAGCTTCATCATTCGGCATGGCTAATTACTGGACTTTGACCTCAGACAACAGCGCCCCCTGTGGGCGAGGTGTTATCCAACTTTCAAGCAGAGAGAGGCTCACCGGGGACACAGCCACGATGGACACATTTGCCTGGAAAGGGCTGAGTTATGGGGAAAACATTTCACTAGACTAGAGAGAGAGAGAGAGAGAGAGAGAGAGAGAGAGAGAGAGAGAGAGAGAGAGAGAGAGAGAGAGAGAGAGAGAGAGAGAGAGAGAGAGAGAGAGAGAGAGAGAGAGAGAGAGAGAGAGAGAGCGCGCTAGCTAGCTGCCGGAGGGTAGGGGGGGCTTCAGCCTGTTGAATAATAAATGCGGTGGTGTAGGCGGCGCGCGGTCCCAACGCGGCACGTTCTCCGTCGCCTGCCTGCCGCGTGGGTGCTTCTTCCTCCGCGGAGTTACGGGTGGAGGATGGCTGCGCACATCTCCAAACCGCAAGACTAATAGAGCAATAATTGCACTGACACACACACGCTCAAAGACATGCATGTACAGTAGATGCATTTGTCATGCGTGTGTGTGTGTCTGGGTTTTCCATGTCGGGTGCGTTCCTCCCTTTATGTGTCTGAATCGCGCGTGTCGTACACACAGTCTGAATGAGGTGTGTGTGTGTGTGTGTGTGTGTGTGTGTGTGTGTGTGTGTGTGTGTGTGTGTGTGTGTGTGTGTGTGTGTGTGTGTGTGTGTGTGTGTGTGTGTGTGTGTGTGTTGTGGCATCCCGCCACGTAAACCTCGGCCCGGACAGGCCCGAGGGACCGCGAAGGACGGGGTATACCACCCCCACCCACCAGCCGGCGACGGAGAGCATCCCTTTCACTTCCCCAATCAGGGTGATTGGTGGACACCTGGCCGGTGGCAGAGGAGCCATCTTAAAGGAGGTCGAGGACAGACAGCTGCACAGCACGGCACGGCACGGCACGGCACGGGAGGAAGAAGGAAGTGCTCGTGGCAGCGAGAGAGCCTAGAGGCCCACGGAGGCCCTAGAGACTGCGTCTCCTTCATGTGTGTGTGTGTGTCGCTGTGATAGCACTCAAAAGTTTCCTTTTCGTTTTTTTCTCTTGAATGCCTATCTCATCTGGGGGAGAGTGAGGGTAGCCACGAGGGACATCCTCGTGTTCAGCATGTATCAGATCAGATCCTGCCTGGTGTTATCAGTGTTACCCCAGGCAGATATCGCAGCACTCACCACCCATAGGCTTTGTGCTGCATACCGTCTGTAGTACCTAAAGTATGGTCAAAGACAGAATTCCTATTTATTAATAGTTATTTAGCAGACGTTATACTTGAAATGTTGGAATTTTACAACAAGTGTGAGGTTGATTAGGCATCTGAGTGGACACTCCCATCTGTGATGTCACTAGGGGAGACATCACATGACATGGCTTGTTAATGGGTAATCAAAATCCCATCTGGTAGTAATTGAAAGGCCCTTTAAATGAGTCACACTGTCGAACCCGCCTCGTAAAGTGCTTGTTTTGACCGTGGCTCGTTAGTCAAATGAATGTCACCTGTGTTGATGACTAATTGTGTTCACCTGTGCTCCTTATCATTTTGGTTGTCAGTGCTATTCCTGCGATTGAGTTGGAATCAAACACACACACACACACACACACACACACACACACACACACACACACACACACACACACACACACACACACACACACTTACTTATTTTTTATACTATATCACACATGAAACATTAGTCTAGATCAAATGGTGGATACGAGTGATGAAGTGAACAAATGTCAGCTGTAGTCAAGCGTGTTCCCCTATCCCTCCTCAACCCGGTGAAGAACCGAAGCTCTCGGGTCAATACTCTCAGCAGACGCTACGACCCCCCGTGCTCCCTCTCTCGCTCACACTATCCGGCACGCTGACATTGTTTGTAAGAATATCCTCGTAATGACTCTAATCCTCGATGAAGGTCCATTAACGGGCCTAATGTGTCGAATTGTATCTTTTATCTCTGACTGGGGGTGGTGGGGGGAGCGACAAAACAACTCAACTCTGCGAACTCCTGCATTGGATAAATATATGAGTCATGGCGTAATGGTATTTAGAGCGACTAGATGCAAATTACATAGAACATTGTGTCTGACATCTCTGCCCGCCTATTCATCTTCCAAAAAGTCTGTCACTGTGAAATGGCTTTTCCCCTCGGTTCTGGTCAATTACTCCATCCTAGACGTGAAGAGAGAGAAGGGGAGACGGGAGAGAAAGGGGATAAGAGACAGAGAGGGAGGGAGAGAGAGAGAGAGAGAGAGAGGGTAAGGATAGTGAGAGAGAAGGGGAGACGTGAGAGAGCTAGGGGAGGGCAAGAGGACAAAAGGGAGAAAGAGAGGGTAAGGTGTGTGAGAGAGAAGGGGAGGGCAACAGGATAAAAGGGAGAGAGAGGGTAAAGCGAGGGAGAGATGGAGAGATGAAAGGCAGAGGAGGGATGATAGAGGAGGTAAGGAGAGAGAGTGAGAGGAAGGGTGGAGGGAGAGGAGGTAAGGGGAGAGACTGAGAGCGAGAGGCTCAGCGACGTCTTGATGTTGTCCACAAATGCTAGTGATTGTGGTGACTTTGGTACAATATATAAGTTGTATTACACAGAATATGGAGAAGGGACGAGAGAGAGAGAGAGATTTAGGGAGAGTATGGAGAGGACACAAGAGGAAGAGAGAGGTTTAGGGAGAGTATGGACAGGGGGGAGGAGGGAGGGAGAGGTTTAGGGAGAGTATGGAGAGGGGGGAAGAGGTTTAGGGAGAGTATGGAGAGGGGGGAAGAGGTTTAGGGAGAGGTTTAGGGAGAGTATGGAGAGGGGAGAGGAGGGAGAGAGGTTTAGGGAGAGCGAAAAGGAGAGTATTGATAGAAACAAAAACAGCAAAGCACTTAACGAAGCAAGGCACAAAGGAGGAGGAAGTTGAGGAAGATGAGCGGGGACCAAAAGAGCAAACAGAGAACATTGATGATTTAGAGACTATTAACTATAAGGGGAGTGGGAATGGGGGGGGGGGGGGGGGGGGAGATATTCAAATGGTGTTTGGCAGATAATGGGCGACGGCTAGAGTGTGGGTGTTGAGTCGTGGGGAGTAGGGAGACCGTCAGCGTTTGTTTTGGATCTTTTCCTCTGACCGGCACATCGTTAAGCGCGCTGTGACCAGACGGGGAACGCGAGCAACACAAACGGAACGCCAGAAACATACACCGCAAAGTTCACGAGGGAGATACGAAAAAGTGGAACGGGCCCCTCATTAAAATTGTGGCTAAAAAAGGGTGCATCTAAGTACATGCATACACACTGTCTCACCTCCCGGTCTGCAACACAATTCACACAAACTCTACAAACACTAAGAGAAGGGGAAGAAAATGGCACATCTTTTGCAGATCTTTTGATGTTCATGCACATAGACACAATACTCGGCCACAACTAACAAATGAGCAAAGACACACAAACACACACAAACACACTCACACATTTTTGTCCCTGCGAGGCGCGTCTAGGTGTCTGCGGTGTAAATAGAGCCATGCTGACTCAGCAGTTCCTCTGGTGACTCGGGTTTTTACTGACAGTCTTTTAAGACCGGAGCAATGCATCCTCGAACAAGGCCGACATTCTCGTGAAGAGAATTCGCCGTCATGGCTGTTAATGCTATCAGTTATGAGGGGAAGGAACAACAGCAAATATTGCAATGCATCAGCTTGTTTTTCTAGTAAGAAAAGCAAGTGAAACAAACATTAGCGTGGAGATGCTTTATGCAAAGCATTCACACCTTTCTGTTACGATGTCTGCCGTGAATATCTGCCCATAACGTGAATTGTGTTTCGCGTTATGGGTGGAGCAAGCAAGCAGACTCCAGCTGCTCCGGAGTCCTCCTTCCTCCGACTCAACTAGATGCACCTGAGGATCATCGTAATCAACCCTTCCCGTTTATATACTCCAGCTTTCTCAACCATTCATCCACAGATCGTCAAACAGTCCAACTACGTTCCTGGTGTCTATGTATCTTCGTCCCAGTATTCAAGATTGTCGGGTTCTGACCCTCTGCTCTTGTCCATATCTTCTCTCTACCGCGGGGCTGTTCTTCCACACCGACCTGGCTGGCCTCCCGCATCAACCAGCCTCTGCTCCCTCCCATCAAAGAAACATTTTAACTTTACAACCCTTGTCTGTTGTCATGCACTTGGCTCCCCCAACCTCGGGCCGTTAAACTCTCAAAAGCCAGTGGCTAGCGACTCGTGTTCAGCGTTGACCTACTAGGCAGACTGCAGACACAGGGCTGAACCGGTTGAACTGGCGGTCCAACACCCCAGCCACCGGCCACGAACACAGCAAAACAACCGTCCCGACTCTGAAATGTCCAGACAGGACGGAAAAGGGGCGTCCGATTGTGGTGGGACGTTAGCAAGGGACAGATGCACCTCAATTATGTGTGCGTCGACCATAAGAGTATTCAAATTGCGGTCTGACTTTGCAATCCTTGAGTGGTGCTCGCAGGCAGTGTAAAAGTGTTGCGATGGAGCCGAGTGTGGTGGGAAAACCACACGTTACGACGGTAGGGGGAAGGCACAACACGTTTGTTGTGGCTAGGCCCCGGGTGGTAAATATCTTATCGTTGATGTGCTTCGCTCCACTGAAACAAGCCAGGAGGAGTCCACTTGAACAGTGGTTTGTTAAAGTTTGTTGTGTCATTGATTATAGAGGTACAAGATGGGTTAACACTTTCAAGCACATTCAAATAAATGAATGAATCTTTATAGGTTGGCATGTGGCTCAGGAGGTAGGGTGGGTTGCTCTTTCGTTCCCCGGCTCCTCCTAGTGTCGAGGTGGTCCCGAGCAAGACACCTCACCCTGACTGCTCCTGACGAGCCGGCTGTCGCCCTGAGTGGTTGACGCCGCCGTCGGTGTGTGAATGTGTGCATGAATGGGTGAATGTTAGGCAATATTATGAAGTGCTTTGAGTGGACACTGGTTATAAAAAGCGCTATATAAATGCAGACCATTTTGAGACCAAAAAGTTGGGAAGAGTTTTGAATACATTCAGGAAGTTGGTAGGGGAAGGAAGATGGTGACATGGTATCCTCCTCTCCCTGTAGACTTAAGGGTGTCAATTAAAAGTGACATTGGGTTACGGCTCCCCAATAAGGGAGATTCAAGTAGGATTTGGCAAAGACGAAACTGTTTGGCAGAGAGCATTGAAGAAATGTGGCAATATTCGTCCAAACAGAGAATGCCAGAAAAGCTATTACAAAATGATTGTTAAAAAGGTTTTTGAGTTGTCCTTGAGGAATAAGTATGATGCAGCATTTACTTTTGACAGACTTGCATCACCTCTGCAAATCTCCCCTGTTGTCTGCTAAACTTTTTCGCCTTTTCGTTAAATAACATAATACGTTTTATTCATTTTTGAAACGCCAAAAAGAGTCACACTGCATAAAGTCGTATACAAAGCTTTAGGAGCAACACGTGGAACAGCACTGAAAACCCACAGCTCCACACAAAAGGACAAGTTAACTTCTAACACAGAAAACCATGACAATTTCTGATGACCCGTTCACACAGTAGGAAAAACACAGGTATATATCATAACAAATTATTGGTCTGTTGGATTTAGGTTTGGCAGTGCACCAGAAGAGACCCACATATTCAGGGCCACAACACATTTTTTAAATGACAGGAACAGAAAGGAAATACTGTCTACAATGTTGTTCATCCTTGGCCAAGATAAACTGTAAGCCACATTGTAATATGAGTCTGCCAAATTGCTAAAGTAAACAGCATGTATTCTAAATGGAAGGTGGATTATTTAGCTGCCAATACAAATGATTATTATAGTGAGGTAAATCTGTTTGTTTTGGCAGCGCCAACTGTTATTTTTCAGCGTGCCCTCCTATTGAACTTGTAGTTGGCTTTCACCGTGTCAATGCCCGTATCGGAAGACGTAGCAGGAAGCTAATGAAAGGCTATGTCAAATTAAATTATATGGTTCCACTGGCTAAGTGTCAAAATCTAAAATGGTTGTTTTGAGCACCCATCAAAATAAGATAAATAAATATCTACTAATATCAATGATGAATGGCAGAAGGTTATTTGGATATGATACATGGCGTAAAATGTATCATCTCAGCTTTATGCTCCTTTTCCCACGAACATTGTTATCACGCGTGTGCACTCAAGTGGTGACGTTTTCATTAGGAATATCTATATTTAAATGCAGGGTGAAATGTTATCCAAGAGATTTTTTCACAACTTCTGTAACATTTACCATGTCTTTTGTTTCCATTGTTAATGAGCTGACAAGATGACAAATCAATACTTCATGGTGACTTGTTGAATGAGTTTACTTTCTAAAGAGCAGTTCAAAGTAAATGGACCACATTTATAAAGCGCTTTCCAAACCAGAGGCCACTCAATGTGCTTTACAATATTGCCTCACGTTCGCCCATTCATGTACACACTGACGGTGGGGTCAACCACACAGGCGGCAGCCAGCTCGTCAGGAGCTATTCGTGCTTGGTGGCTCTAGGGATCGAACTAGAAACCTTCCTTGAAACCTTCCTAGAAACCTTACCAGCCAACCCGCTCTTCCTCCTGAGCCACTTGCTACCCAACAGCCTAGTTTAGTCAAGTGGCTTTCAAACTCAGTGGGCATCCACTCCATCAGTAGTTTGCGGGATGGCTGAAATCAAAATTTTGTAAGTACTATCCAACAAAAAACTAAAGATACATATTGGCCCCTAGCCACTGCATTTCATTATATCATTGCTGTCTGAAAAGAAGAACATTGTGACCATCTCAGTTTATTGGACCGTTATAATGACAAGGTATGTCTTATTTTACTGCATGAAGTATTTGTTGGGCCCTGGGCCGAAAGTACCTTCACAGATGGCTTGACAGCCTGGTCAAGCATAAAGTGCACTGCTTTATCTGCTGTGTAGAACCCAAAACCTTTCTTGTTTTAAGGTGAAACACGCACGCAAACACACACACACACACACACACACACACACACACACACACACACACACACACACACACACACACACACACACACACACACACACACACACACACACACACACACACACACACACACACACACACACACTATAAACCCTGAAAGAGAGAATCCCTGCTCGCTCCACCACTGGGTCTACAGAAATTGCTGCATTTCAGTGTCCGGAACAAATACCAGCAATCTCCATTTAAGAATAAACGGTAAACAGGATTACCTTCTTTCTTCATTTGGTCACCGTGCATGCTCTGATGTCTTGAGGGACACTTTCAATTCCACGCCCGTAGGAACAACACCTGAAGTGCTACGATGTTCCCAGCTTGCACTACTCACATTAACTTAGCAGGTAGGATGTTTGCTCTGAGTCAGAGGGAGACGGTAGGGAAAATAAGGTTATTTGGGCCCATTTGTGTTCCTAATCTCATTGCTTACATGGCTTACTGCCAATCCCTTGTTTGTTTTTGCAATGCTAAATTAAACACCGGAACTAGACTTTAAATCTTGGTACTACCACAGCTACCACTGTCACACGCACACACGCACACACACATACACAAAGTGTGCATGAGCGGAGGGTAGACTGTGGGAGAGGACCGTTTATGTTAATTACCTCCATCCATTACCTACTTCGACCTCACAGAATTAAAGCTAACATTATTATGTCTTTGGACCTGGCACATTATTTGAGCCGACAACAGTTCTGACTAGGCTCTGCTCACATGATAGTGGTCAAAACAACACCATGGCCTTTAAACAGGAAAAGCAGAACCTATAGGCGTTCTTTATCATGCCATCCTTATCCATACTCTATAGAATATCCATTTTCCCACTGGTGCTTCATGAACCCCCTCAAGAGTGCATTTACGTGTACCTCGTATCTCTCAATAACCCATGTGTTGAACCTTTCGAGTCACACCTAGCCCCGATATCATGATACCACGATACCAGAGGCAAGCACAAGTGCACACAAAAACTTGGAAGGATCACTTCACGAAAACAGCTGCAACACAGCTCGGGTGGAGATTCAGACAAATAATTATGCAATAATGATATTGTCACATCATGAGTACATTGCAAAGCAAGCTGCAGAACAAGATTTTTTTTTTAATCTTTTTTTTTTTAAGCCTGATCTCGTCGAGTCATTTTGCTAGCAACTGCCACCTTGTGAGGGTGGTCGGGTTTTATTTTTTTTATTTTCATATTATTAGTTCTTGTTTTGCAAGAAAGGCGAACATATGCGCTCTCCGCCTGGATGTTTATCCAGAACTCCAACCTGAATTAAAAGTTGTTTCATTAGATCCGGTGGAGAACTCGACGTGTCGCTTGTTAATGCTTCGCTAGTGCTTGTAATAACTGCCAACAGCAGCTAGTGAGAAATAATTTCCTCTCTCTTTGAAGAACAAATCTGCCGGTATTGGATTTTAATGCAACACGTGCATTCTTTTGTCTCGCTAATTAGGCGCAATGCTAAGGCCCTGAGTTTTCAGAAGAGAGGATCAAGAGAGCTAGGGTTTTTTGAGCTTGTGAGTTTCGGAAAAACAAGTATTGTTGAATGGTTTTCGGTTCACATGCTGCCAATTTAGAGAATGGATTGTGCCCAAGGCCAGGGGTTGGAAAAACAACTTTTCTGTAACCTCTGTGTTTCTGTCATTCATTCATTGTATGGTGTTGTTGTTGAAGGTGGAACTCTATAGTTAGGTAATGATGAATCAAATATGCAATGCTGTATTAATAGAAAATAGTCTTGCATGCCAGTCATGTCTGGCCATATATATATTTCTCTATATTTATCGATTTGTGTGTGTGTGTGTGTGTGTGTGTGTGTGTGTGTGTGTGTGTGTGTGTGTGTGTGTGTGTGTGTGTGTGTGTGTGTGTGTAAAGAGATAGATGTATACATATGTAACTATTTACTGTTATTGAGCAGAAATATTGATCCAACCTTGCAGTAAAGTCAGATACAGATCTTAACTGAGCAATTAGGGTTGAAGGCATCTTGCTCAGAGATGCATAACGGTAGACTTCAGACATTTGGGAATCAAACCAAGTACCTTTCAGCTTGGAGTCAAACCCCTTAAATGTGGTGATTGACAACTACACAAACATGCCCCCTTCAAAAAAATCCATTGATTAAATAGTTGTGTGTGAATGCAAGTGTCAATGTGTATTGAGTGTGTTTACATATTATAGTGGCTATTTCTAAGTGTTTAATAGCTACTGGCCCAGTTTTTAATAGAGCTGTATTCAACACATCGGTTCTTCTCCTTTCCCTGCCTCCGCTTCATGGTCTTCTGCTTTGCCAAACTTGGTTGAGTGAAGGTAAGACGCACAATGGTTACAAAAATGTTTTCTGAATTTCGTTGTAGTGGGGATTCCACCTTCTCCAATCAGCTTAAAGGAGAAATCCGGTGTAAAATGGATTTGGGATATGTTTGGCATGATAACGAGTTTGAATGTTTGTTTTGGAGAACAAACGCGCATATAGACGCATTCTTCAGTTGGCTGTTTCAAGCCGATTCAAAACGCGATCAAAACGCTATGAACTTGGAACAATAGGGGCATGTGTTATGGTAAAAACTAAATCGCTATTTTAAACCACTTAAAAGGCTAGAAGTAGCCCGACACTACTTTGGTAGTATAATAAGGGTCTTAACATATAAAAACGAGGCATTGATAACTTTGTAAGAGTACAAATTGTTTAGTAAAAAGGACATTTTATACACACAATACCATCAGTAGTTCACAAGTCGACGCCATCTCGTTTTTAAGACTCGATAAGTAGATTGACGAACATAGAGGTCAACAGCACGCAAGCTCTGTGTTCACCAACCTACTTATCGAGTCTTAAAAAACAAGATGGCGTAGACGGGTTTTTACTTTTTACCATAACACAAGCCCCCATCGTTCCAAGTTTATAGCGTTTGGATAGAATCGTCTAAAAACAGCCAACTTGTTATCATACTAAACATATCCCAGATCCATTTTACACCAGATTTCTCCTTTAACATAACAGCAAATCTAACTCAAAATAGGGGAAGTTCTCCAAAGAATAACAATGGGCGGATTATTACATAAATCAATCACTCACCCAAATCTGGGACATCATATGTGAATGTATATGTGGGCATGAGAAGAAAATCGTTAAAAAAACATTTTTTTATTTGTCTTTTTATGTCTGTATGTATGATCTCGGTTGCCATCCAATGATTGAATTCACAGACAAAAGCGCACTTAGATCTTGAAACCACAGGGTTTACGCAACCGAGACGTCAGATTATATAACCGAGACCTCTCTCTCTCTCTCTCTCTCTCTCTCTCTCTCTCTCTCTCTCTCTCTCTCTCTCTCTCTCTCTCTCTCTCTCTCTCTCTCTCTCTCTCTCTCTCTCTCTCTCTCTCTCTCTCTCTCTCTCTCTCTCTCTCTCTCTCTCTCTCTCTCTCTCTCTCTCTCTCTCTCTCTCTCTCTCTCTCTCTCTCTCTCTCTCACAGATCCATGGTCTTCACAGGTTGGGTCTGTCGCTGATGTCTTTTATGAGTCACGGCTCAGAGGCCATTTTTCGCTATTTGTGTGTGTTTACGACAGCTTATGTGTGTGTTCATGAGTGTGTTATTATGTGTCTATATATAGGTGTGTGTGCGTGCGTGTGTTGTTCAGTGCCAGACCCAGAGACGCCATCAGTGCTGTTGAAGCACAAACAAAAGGCTCATGTTTATTTACCGAGAGGGACCAGTCATGAGCTCAGAGCGCACACACACACACACACACACACAGAGATTATTTATAATAATTGCATATTATTTATTTGCTGGTGTGCATCTACAAGTGAAGAGAACGTCTGCTTGTGCCTCCCATGTTCAGCGTGTGTGTCGACTGTTTGTATCAAATTAATATTTAGCCGTATATATTCATAGACATTTTCCCATTTTCACGCAGGAAAATGGTTGATGTTTTTCCTTCCTCCCTTGTGCATGGGTGGAGGGTTTTAGTTTTTTGTTGTCTCCCTATTTGTGGTATTTTGCTGTGGGGCTGCTGCTCAGCAGGTATAGATCCACCAACGGGGATTCCTTGAGGAGAACACGCTGATTTCCCTCTGGCACCACCGTGGAAATGTATAATCAGAGTTTCAGCGCGGAACCCTCACTTTTGCTTCACCCACAAGGGCTCTGGGGTTCCGACCACAAAATACAAATAAAGGAATTGTTGAGGAAAGATTGCAGGTTTAATCAATGGGCTGTTCTACTGCGTTCTGGCCTAGGGGTCTTTGTGCGTGCATGTGCGAACCTGAGTGTTCTGGCCTGGGGGTCTTTGTGTGTGTGTGTGTGTGTGTGAGTCAGTGTGATAGTAAGTGCATGCTCACTCTCTCTAAATCGATGCAGTTGAGATTTCCATAATGTCTTTCATGGATAGTAATTGATATCTAATAATGAATAATAGATTTTTAGGGAACGGCATCTTCGTTAAGTAGGCCTACCCTGTGTTTGATATCTTTCACCTAGAAAGAGTAGCAATACAAAGAATAGAGATATCGAAAAATATGAATGAATGTACTAAAATTAAATCAGAAAGAAAATCCTTCAAATAAGGAATTTCATTATCGGGTGTAATCTTATGACGTTTTACACCAAAGCAGGGAGCAAAATGAACGTCTTCTTCTAGAGAAGTGGTGCTAATATCCCACTGAGGCTGGTTAAACACTTTACAACGGACAATCTACTCTGGGAACAAGTAAATGCGCGGTGGTACTTTGCTTTTTTAAAACTTTGCGCAAGTGGGCTATTAGTAAAAACCAAGAAGTCGTTAAGGGTAAAACGCGATCGAAGCGAAAAGTTAATTTAACCCCTTGTCTTATAAACCTCGTCCATGATGGAGTAGCTTTGAGTAAACAACCTGCGTTTCACCAGTACTCTTAATCGAGTCCCAACGTGGATTTAATTCCACACCAGGGTTGTGTTCTGCTGGAAGGGGTCATCTATAGCCTCCGGATTTGTGATTCAATAGTAATGAACTCTTGAGTTTGTCTCTGGCTTGAGACCTGATCCCCGAAGCAACTGTGTGAACCCACCATCCTACTGGAGATGTGTTCTTAGGATGTCTGTGGGCATCTTTACACACAACTATTTCTCTCTCTGTTACTTGAGTGTGTGTCTACTTTTGCGTGCGTGTCTGATGGTGTGCGGAGGGATTTCCTTGTCAGCGCTGAAAGGCAGAGCTGTGTACTGCTGTCAGCCTGACATCCTGTGTGTTTGTGTGTATTTGTGGATCCTGATCGGCAGAGCCATGTCCAACTGTCAGGTAGACAGTGTGTGTGTGTGTGTGTGTGTGTGTGTGTGTGTGTGTGTGTGTGTGTGTGTGTGTGTGTGTGTGTGTGTGTGTGTGTGTGTGTGTGTGTGTTTCAGTGCACAATATTCTGCCAATGTTACAACACAGAGGTTGGCGGGTCAGTGGTGTGTCATGAAAATGTCACGCCCGTTCCCATGGCTGCCTTCCACTGTGGACTCAATCTCTCTCGCCCCAAATCACGAGCCAGTCCTTCTCTAACATCCTTCACGCCCTTGTGATTCAGCAGAGGTCCAAGTGCTGTTTCACTTTCACTTCTGTTTCACCTCTGCAAATTAAAAAAAACATCTCCGTCCCCTTTCAGTAGTTTGGAAGATGGAAAAAGACTTCAAAATTAGACTGAGAACATTTTGGATTCAGGACAGAGTACAGAGTAGCTAAAAACATGAGAACAAAAGGTTGCCAGTTGATTTTTGGTATCAAATACCTAACAAGAGTTGGTTACGTCAGATACAAAGTCTGTATCATCAGGCACAACGAGAGAGCTTGGGATCCCCACAGCATGAATATTTGAGTAGAGATGAATGAAAGATGAAACCTGAATTCCCGGCGTGGGGCGGAAGGTGAAGGAGCTTCTCCAAAGTCACCTCAGGGTAAATTAGGCTGAAGTGAGATGCTAACAAAGGGAGAAAAAAACATGGATTTTGGCCAGTGGTGGTATCTGTCTCAGCGTTTATCCAAAGATCCTTGCAGTGGATTCAGATACATGTCGTTAAGGAGCAGTAAGGGGGTGGGATCTTCTTGTGCCATGAAGCCTACCGATTGGCTGTAGGAATATCAGGGGTTTGAACCCAGTACCTTTCAGTTGGGAAGGGTCAAACACCCCCCAGGGACTAAATCATCCCACCCCATAAACTGTTCCATGTAATTCACCTGACCATTTAAAATAGCATTATCCGTAATCCTTGTCAAACGGCTGCAATGGAAGGGCGGCAATGGGATTTCTATGTTATGATATTTTAATATTTGGATGTCAGGCAGTCTGCTCATGATTCAACCCTCCAGGCGCTCCTAGATATTTCTTAAAAGGAGTCTTGATTATTTTGTATTTAAATCAGGTTGAGTCCAACAGCAGGCATCCATCTGGGGAGCTGGAAATTTGGAAGGTTAGATTATTTGGTGATGGCGGGAGGCTTATTAACCAGAATCATAAACGGCAAAGGACTGAATGAAAAGGATGGGAAGCTCTGATATGTTGCACTCGATTTTCTAGATGTATTTATTCCAGCAGCACTGCTGGACAATGATACAAAGCTGCACAGTTCTTGGAAATGCTGATTGTTCCCTGTTCTATGAATGGATTTACATTTTCCACCATCTCCCCCCTTCTTTTGATCTGCTTGAAAGAAAATTTAAATGTGTCATCCATTAAAGATAGACGTGTGTGTGTGTGTGTGTGTGTGTGTGTGTGTGTGTGTGTGTGTGTGTGTGTGTGTGTGTGTGTGTGTGTGTGTGTGTGTGTGTGTGTGTGTGTGTGTGTGTGTGTGTGTGTGTGTGTGATTAGGAAAGACAGGGTAATTCATGTTTAGTCTTTCTGTATTTCACACATAATTTACAAAGTTACACCTTTCTTACATCTTTCTTGTTTTTAATTATTTCTACACGCACACACACACACAGCTCCTATGTTCTCACGGTTCACCATCTTGATTGTCTTGCCCACGTGTGCTTCCTGTCCCTCTCTCCCTCTCTCTGTGGTTTTATCGAGTGTTCCCAGCTGTGTGAACGTTGTACTCCATGCCAACCAAAGTGACACCCACAATCCTAACCTCTTCCACACTTCTATTCATAGCTTAGTGTCAGGAAACACAGTAGTGACACACACAAGAAAAAAAATATATACAAATATACACGCTGCAGTCTATATCAATTACATTCAGACCACCGTCTCCCTTTGTGTCTCTGTCTATCTGTCCATTAATGACTGCCAGGGAGATTCCTTTTGCAGGAGTTCAGATTCAGATTTCTTTATCCGTTCCGGTGAATGCTTGCTGTTAATAATTTTCAGCTAAAAACGTAGTACAAAAGTACTAAAACAATGGTAGCATTTCTAAACAATCTTAATGCATACAGAGAAGTGTCCATATGTTTGAATGAATAAAATGTGTATTGAGGATTCATAAAATATGCGTCGGAGCTAAGAATGCTGATGCTGATTTATAAGTTGAATGATTCTACTCTTCCAGTCATTTTTCCCTTTGTATTTCCGTGATAATCGTACTCTTCAACAGTTCTTGTTTGCCTCTTACCTGCGCCTCTTTCTCCCTCCATCCACACTCCTCCTCCCTCCCTCCCCCTGTTTCCCCCCCTCCCTCCCCCTGTTTCCTTTGTACTTCTCCTCTTGTATTTCTCCCTCCTCCATCCCCTCTCTGCCTCTCCCCATCACTTCTCTCTGCCTTCCCCCCCCCCTGCATCCCTGAGTGTCCAGCACTTATAATTGCTTGGTTAACCCATTCACACTATAGAGCTCGTAAGTCTGCTCCTTCCGGTAGACCCCCATGGGCCCTCTGAGATCGTAAAATATGAATGGGTTTCAATGGAGAGAAAGTAATTATTTTCTGGTCCCAGTCATTATATGCCCCGGATTACACATATGTTGTTTGTTGATATAAATGATAATTTTTCATTTCAAGAGTTTGACCGTTTAATGTGCAATTGTTCAGTTAAAGGCAGTAAAGAAAACACAATGAGAAAGACGACACGTCTCGTATGTGACGTCACGCTCCCTGCGACTGGCGTGGACAAGGCCGACAATCTCCCCATCGGCATAACTGAAACTCTATACATGCCCCGACTTATAATGGTTTTCACCTCTTTCAATGCTGTTATCCTCCACTTGGGAAAAAGCGGTGAAGTGGAGCAGAGAGATCGCCATATCTGTACCAGAGTGGTGGTGACGTACATCATTCGCGTCGAGAGCAGCGAGGGGCTGTAGTTCACAAAGCGGCCTCACACAAAACCATTATCAAACTTCTTCGCGAAATGATTTTGTTTTCTTTGCATGAAAATGTATAATTTAAATACACAAACGACATGTGTGTAATCCAGGGCATATAAAGACTGGGACCAGAAAAATAATGACTTTCTCTCCATTGAAACCCATTCTAATTTTTATACCACAAAGATAGCTAGGCTACTATTCTACACAATGCTAAGCACTATTTTATGTGCCAGGACATGCAACACACAATAACTCTGTACTTTGAGTGCCGGGACACACAAACATACAACAGGAGAGTAAGGGGTAGTGGGTAGGGGTGGTGAGGAGTAAGGATGGACGCTATGCAGAGTCCACCGACTCTGAGCAAATGTGTCTTGATTCTCTTGCGGCCTCTCTGGGGACCGACTGAAGTCCTGACATCGGCAGGGAGCTCGTTCCACCACTGCGGTGCCAAAAAAGAGAAGAGTCGTGATTTTGTGGGTCGACCTTTGCTTGCTCTTAGTGATGGCGGTGCCAGGCGTCCAGCTGAGGTAGTTGAGCGGAGTGCTCCAGCTTGGGTGTGTGTTCTGACTAACGCTTGGAGGTAGGCAGGGCCTTGTCGGCCAGTGCCATTGCCAGCATCTGATGCAAGATACTACAGGGAGCCAGTGGAGGTCACGGAAGTGGGGGGTCTCATTGAAAAATGTTGGTAGGGCAAGGCAAGGCAACTTTATTTATCTCGCACTTTTCACACACGAGGTAGACTCAAAGTGCGCCACATAGAAACATCGTCATGCAATGAAATAATAAAATTGATAAGTCAAAGAAAACAAAGGCAAGGTAAAAAAAATAGAACTTTGTAGAAAGTGCAATGCATAAAGATTTAGCAGAAAGCTAAAGCAAACATAAGTCTTCAGTCTTGTTTTGAAAGCTGTCAGAGTTGGGGTCTTAAATCGTCAGGAAGTTTATTCCAGCTATTTGTTGCATAGTAACTAAATCCTGCTTTCCCATGTTTCGTGTTTCTCTGGGGATAATTAACAGATTGGTCTCAGCAGAACTTAGTGGTCTAGAAGGCTCATGTAGTGGAAGCATATCAGTTATATACTTTGGCCCTTAACCACCACCAGTGTTCTGGATACACTGCAAAGGTTTCAACACGGAAGCAGGGAGTCCAGCCAGGAGCGAGTAGCCTTAGTCTAGGAAGGACATGACCAGGAGCTGAGCGGCTTCCCCGGTGAGGAAGGGCCAGATCCTGCAGGTGTTATAGAGAGCAAATCTCGAGGATCAGGCCAACGCAGTGCAGCATTACTGAGTGTCCAGTTCCACACTGAGGTTACTCACGGTTGTCTGGCTCTGTCTCTCTGTCTCTCTGTCTCTCTGTCTCTCTGTCTCTCTGTCTCTCTGTCTCTCTCTGTCTCTCTGTCTCTCTGTCTCTCTGTCTCTCTGTCTCTGTCTCTCTCTCTCTCTCTCTCTCTCTGTCTCTGTCTCTCATCCCCCCCCCCCCCACCCCCAGGGTCCCCCTGGCTAATGCTGTGTAATTGTGGCTGAAGATTATGCATGGCGTTCCGCTTCATGCTGAATTATGAATATACCAAGACGTTTCACATCAGGCCTCCAATCAAACGTCCCATCTCTCTCGCATATCTCCACTCTGAAAAACCAAAGACGTGTCCTCCTAAGGCAAGCCTCCAAATGCCTCCAAATGTCATCTGGCCAAGAGAAGGGAATCAGTGAAATGTGTCAATTGAAGCTTGAGGGACACAGATTTAACCGGCGAGATGTGTCTCGGGTCTGAAAGGACGGGGTTTGGTATTGTTATCCCACACAAGGCGATGTGATGGTGGATGTGCATGGGTTTTTACACCACCTAAATATACTGTATGTGTGGGAGAGTGTGTGTGGATGGGGACTGGTTGAAGCAGCCTCACCTGGCCCGAGTCAGACAGATTGAACTCTGGGCTTGGGGGAGGCTGCACACCTGTTGCTCATTGAGCAATCAGTGAGCACCAGGTTAAAACAGCCATCACCACAGAAATACACACTCACTCAAGAGAGGTCTTCTGCATGGCAACATGGAGCACAAGGCCATGTATCACTATCTGCAACCCTCACAATAAACCACTCTATGTCCTAGTCTGGAGGAGCAGGGTTAAAAAAAGTCACCTAGTGTGGCAGCCACTTCATTGGTGTGAAGCTATTGGACATTGTTACGGATGGGAAGCGCTGATATGTTGCACGCAGTGGCGGATCTTCCATTAGGGCAAACCTAGGCAAGTGCCTAGGGCCCCAAAATGGCTAGATCCGCCCCTGGTTGCACGTGACATTTCCCACCCACTCTCCTTTTTTTTAACCTGTCTGAAAAAGAAGTAGCTAATGTGCCAGCCATTACAGTTGTTCATGTGTGTGGCTGTGTAGGGTTGTAAGTGTCTGAATTTGCAAGCGCAGTGATGTGTTTGATGGGCAAAGACGGTATGATTTATGTTCTGGCTTTCTGCATTTTCACACATTACTTACAAGGGCCTACTTTTCTCATATCTTTTAGGTTTTGGAATTATTGATGTTCCTTCACGCACCTACATCACGAATATATGATGTAGCGTCAAACCCAAAGACGATGAAGATAGACAGGGTAGTCTCTGGTATTGGTTCTGGTAGTGGGACTCACGGCTCAAAGGTTCTGGGTTCGATCCCAAATGTCCGCACTAGGCGTCTGTGAGAAAATTGCCCTAATACTGTTTGGATAAAAGTGTCAGTGGTTAAATGTCTTCAGAGTAAACAGAAGGGAAGAGAGGAAAGGCAAGTGTTTTCGTGTAACAGCCTTTGAAACAGAAAGCCGGGGGAAGAGTGCCTTAGTGGCAGGAACCAAATTTAAGGCTTGTTCCACGAGATTGCCTTTGTCCACAGTTCGCTTTCACAACCATTTGATTAAAACAAATCAGGCCATTGTTATTCAAGGGTCGGCAGAGCTGGGTAAAAATCCACACGGGAACCCTCCATTCTTGTTTCCAATTGTCCTCCCAAATTGATATTTGCATTGTTCCTATTGAAAAAAATAATAATTAAGGACTTGAAAATGGCATCAGTTTTGATTTTTATTGAAGTCAAATGAAATGCTGCCACACACTATATGACTTACATGGTATGTGTTACAACTGTTATTGTGAAGGTTCATTACAAGCATTCTAAAGAACTTGACATACAAGAATGTGGCGCAAGGATTTAAAAAGTTCATTCAATCAAAACGCGTGGCTTTTTTCAGAACAAGAGAGGGACCCCAGCAGTTCAGATGTATGAGCACAATCAGCCAAGCGACAAAACATGCAGGGACTAAAGGTCTCCAATTAGTCGGACCTTTGTTACTGCGCCCAGGCGACCTGAGGCGAACAGGGTTGCTCGAACCCAGCGTGGCGCAAGCCCCGTTGAGCCCCCGTTGACCCTATTTTTCGCTAGATGTAGGCTAATTGTGCACGCCGCACGCCCACTCCCTTGCTCATTACACGTCCCGGCCATGATAAAGGTCTGGTATTATGGAACGGTATGGAGCGTAATTGGGGAATATTTTCCAAGAGAAAAAAGGCGATAATCACTCGCTGAACAATAGGGCAACCAACGAGCTAATTTACCCAGCGGCTGTCGGTAAGCTAACACAAGAGGTGTTGCGCATTTGGGTTTGGTATTTTTTCTTAATCCTATCAGACCAAATCCGTGCATTATGTATTAGATCTTCAAGTATCATCAACTCATTGTTATCTATATGCCATTTTAAAAGGTTTTTTATGTCTTATTTTAACATAAAAAGGTTTAATCGTTTAAAAATGGTTTTCAGTGTCTGTGGATACAGGCTATTTATGTTGAACCTGACATGATGAGCACACAAACATGACATCACAGACACACAAATGGGCAAACACAGGTATGGAACGCACAGACACAAATGCCCACACATACACTCGATGCGTAGCAACCAGACAAAAAACCATGATCCAGGAAAGGCTTGGCTCCCCCATTATGGATAAAGGTTGGTGAATGTTTCACATTGGAGGGTAGGACACACACACACACACACACACACACACACACACACACACACACACACACACACACACACACACACACACACACACACACACACACACACGTATTTATAGACACCAGCCTGTTTATCATTTGATGATGTGGGCAACACACACATCCCCAAACACCCACGTACTTGAAGACGACAGCTTGTGGAGAACGAGAGCCCCACACATCACACAAGCACCCCCCCACCCCTCCGCCTACACAGGCAGGCAAGGCCATGGCCCCCTGCTGGGCTGGTGGCTCGGCGTGGAGAAAATGGCTCAGTTTCACTGTGAGACCTCCATGTGCTGGTGTACAACCTGCTCAGTCCCCCCTCCCCCTAAACCCCCTTTGGAATCGGCAGGTTGTGTGTGTTCATTGGGGAGAAGTTTAACGAGAGGTGTGTTTGTGGGATTAGAACTGGCATCGTTAGTGCCGTAGATATTTTGGCAGTGTTATCCATACTGTTCAACACACACACACACACACACACACACACACACACACACACACACACACACACACACACACACACACACACACACACACACACACACACACACACACACCCCCCTTGCGGCGCATCTCATCCTGGGAGTGGTCCCGAAAGGAGTTCAGTAAGAGGTACACCTCAGTCCCGTGTTCCGCTGAATAGAAAAGGACAGGGGAGTTACTATGTTCCAACCAAATGTCAAGTCAATTCACCCGGACACCTTGATCTGTTCTCCCTCTCTGGCTCTCGCCCGCTTGGAGATAGAGAATCTAAAAGTAAGACTGAGTGTGCAGACCTCCGCAGGGGAGCGCCTGACAGACAGACAGACAGACAGAGCAGAGTGATGGTTAGTGGGGCTTCTCTGGGTCTGAGGAAGTCTCACAAATCCGATTTTAGATGAGGTGTCTAAAGTTTGATGGCAGTTGGGCTCAGATCTGGCTGAAAGCCGTTTTTTCTTGCTTTCGCTTCATATTAGTTTGGACCAATCGTGTCCTTGGAGGCCGGGATCTTTAATTGGTGAACACAAACTAGATCAGCGGGTGGTTTGATGTTAAAACGTTTCTTTAAATGGGTTGCAACTGAGCACCATAAAGACGGGCCACTGCAGAACTTACACTTTCCCCTTCTGAACGTTTCATCCATTTGCACAGTAGTGGGTTTCCGGCCCAGGCACTTTCCCGCCTCCCCCCAGAAGCTCTGCTGTAACCCCGTAGCCCCCATGGATCCCAGAGGCCACAGAGGGGGAGATACGATTAAAACTGCACGGCTGGCTTGCGTTTTCAGATACATTTCCACAAAGCAGTCGCCCATTTTGATATTAACAAATTTAATTGAGTGTGTCTTAGGGAAGATTTAGGAGCTAATGAGCTGGCCTGATCAATGAGATTCCTTCTAAAATGTATAGTCTAGAATTGACAAATGACGTTCATTTATGGTATATGTACAGTTGGTAATTTGACACATTACACGATTCAGCTATGCTTTACACACATAATGATACAGTTGAGTAAATATTTCAGAAGGTTAATTAAGGGAATGTGTCGACTCTGGCAAGTTCCGATCAGAAACTGAGCACACTTCATGCTGATGTTGGGGGAATCTAATTATGCCTAGATGGAAAATGATTGAGTCTCACCAAAATTGGCCTAGTCGTGAATCAGCTATTGGTCGGTGTAATATCCACTGAGGACATCTGTGATGAGTGGACTTGCCCACATCGGTATGAGACCATTTAGATTAAAGACAGCCCCCGCCTCTTTTCAGAAACAATCAAGGCATCTCTTCCCTGATTGGTTCGGGGAATCCATCATAACCGTCAATCACAGGTACATGAAATGATTCATTGCACATTCACCTCCCAACTTCCCTAAAATTACTCGACCATGTGCTGCCTTCATAGTCATGAGCAGTCGCTCCTGACTGGGAAACAACGCTCAACCTTTTTGACTTTTTTCAGGCAGCATGCAACATTCACCAGGAATTTTGAATGGCTTCCCTTTTAGGAGAGGCGGGAGAAGGCGGGGAAAACAAATGGCGGCAACAAAGTCGCATTTGTTATTATAATGACACCATACAGAGAGAGCAAGAGAGGCAAGTTAAGAGGGCCACAGAGAATGATAGTGTGTCAGAGTGCGAGAGGCAAAACCAGAGTAAAGGAAAACAGGAGGGTATGTATGCCCTCGAGGCAAAGGGAAATGTTGCAGATGATTGCTATTTAGTCATTTCGCAGACACTTTCATCCACAATGACTTCGAAGCCAGAACCTTTCCGCTAAGGAGTCAAGCAGCCCTCTTCTGTTTCAACGCCGTCTCTCCTAAAGAAGGAGAGCTCCAGTCGGGCATCTGCTTGGACGACTGCGATGGGGTCCTCGGCTATGTGGCGCGTCCGTTTCTCTGCCCTAGCCTGAGTCTACGCTAGTGGTCTAGAGAAACATATCAAATCAAACTTTATTTATGAATTGCCTTCCGTGCAAAATTGATTACAAGCTGCTTAAAAATACAGTGAAAAGATTTTTATATATACATTTGATTAAAAGAATGCTGAACTAAAGGGGTATGTTTTAAGGTTTCTTTTAAAGGTGTTCACAGATTGCGATGTCTATATATTCTATAACTGACGGGCAACTGATGAATGGACTTTAGGACAGGTGAGATGTGTGCTATCCTTCAGGTCTTGCTCAGTACACGTGCTGCTGAACGAAGCAGTCTGATGGTCTCACACTCCCTTAGCCCCGTTCCTTGCCAATTCCATACAACGGAAGTGGGAGCACATATAAATGACGGTCACATAAAAAGCTTTATTTAGTGACATGAGCATACGGTGATGCGAATACTGCCCTGAAACCTTCAATAAAACTGGACAGATGTTCGTGTTGCTTATTTTAGCTTTGATGAGGGCACAGCTTGAATCCTGTTGATGGGGGATATTCAGTGAATTGCTGACCTTACTTCATGTGTAGTGTGTGCGTAAATCCCATTAACTCAAGTGTGTGTGTGTGTGTGTGTGTGAGATAAGGTTTGATAAACGTTTATTCACACCCAGAGGGAAGTACAGGGGTCATAGCAGCGACAGCAATAACAATGAAACTCAGGAGGGGTTCAGGAAAGAGTAACAGACGAAACCAAGATAATAAGAATAAAATAAAAAAAATTAGCTCAATCATTTGAGGAGGGGGTAGCAGAGTACCAGGTTATCCCTGACAATGGTGAAAGAAGAAGGCAAAGGTTGTGTTTGAGAGGGGGATAAAGATATATAGAGTAAGTGTACAGAGGAGATGTTTTGGAATGAGGATCAAGAGTAGAGATGAGCGAGAGAGGGAAAAAGAGTTTGAAGTCTGAAGCAAAACTGACCAAGTAGCCTAGTGAGTTCATCAACAAAAGTGAGAAGTTACAACTTTGTTGTCTGATTTTCCTGACACACACACACACACACACACACACACACACACACACACACACACACACACACACACACACACACACACACACACACACACACACACACACACACACACACACACACACACACACACACACACACACAGCGTAGAGAGAGGGGTAGCGAGAGGGACTCATATTGGCAGTGGTGCAGCCCAGGGATGTCTCGGTTATGTAATCTGACGTCTCGGTTGCGTAAACCCCGTGGTTTGGAGATCTAAGTGGGCTTTTGTCTGTGAATTCAATCATCCGATCGCAACCGAGATCAGGGTTCCCAGTCTATGCTCCACGGCAGCAACTAAAGTGCCACAGCACCATCTGTCGGCAGAAATGAGTAACAACGCCCTGCTAAGGGGGTTGCAGTCATTGACGCAGTTACACAGGCCTGTAGACAGTAGCCACCTCCTCCCAACTGTTGTTGGGTCCCAAACCCGGGTTTGACACTACAGTTGGAGGTTTTTAAATATTGAATGTATTTCTGTGTTTGTTCATAGGGTTTATTTGGTAAGAATCAATAGTTGTTACAAGAGAGAGAACAGAAATCAGCAGAAAATAGCAATATTTTGAAATCGAACAACTCCCCAAAAAAGTTACCTCCCACTCAGCTCCCTCGCTGCGTTTATCCGACATTAAGAAGTGCTGCGTGATTGACAAGCGAGATGGATTCCCGAACAAATTGCAGAAGAGACATCCTGATTGGTCAGGAGAGAGCGGGAGCTGTCTAAAATGCCAATCGGTTACACAGAAGCGAGTGCAGTCAACTCGAAGCAGTTACTCTCACAGGGCACTTCACTCAGTGATAGCTGAGGAACGGCGGTGGCATTTATAACCAGTTACACTGAAATTAGCTCGTCATTCTCGCCTATGGCAACTTTTACTTGAATCTGCACTTATGTGAACCAGGCCTTTATTGTCAGTCACTAGGCTACAGGCACAGCGAAATTTGGGAGAGCTCCCCCCTGGTACTAAAAAAGAAAAAATCTAAACAATATATACAGTATGATAAAAAACTAATATAAATATAACAAACTGATTTAAAGTGAGGTTGAGTGACTTGTTAACATGATAACCCAATATTGCACAACTCCTTAGAAATTGAGTGAGGTAGAGAGATAAATAGATGGTTCACAGAATTGCACAGCTCCCTATTGCTGCCACGTGCGTGATTGTCCGAGAGGTTAGGTGTTAGCAACGTTCAGCGCCTGTATGGCTCTCTACACAATTCCACTCCAATATGATTAAGGGGCAATGCTGAATCATTAACCACATTTATTGTGGCTAATAACTGGGTTTTGGCTCATTTAACTGGAGTTCCCGCTTTGGTAATAGTTTTGTCCTGAAAGAGAAATGCTTTACATTACCACTGCATACTTTGTTAGCTAAGTCCACTGAGAATGTGTATAATGTATTTTATTCACTTATCTTAAGCATTGATTTTATGCAATAAAATAACACGCAAAAACGCCAAGAGGAAAACAGGGGGAACTGTTCTTTCGTCTCTCGCTCTCTCTGTAAGCCTCATTGTCTCTCTACCTTGTTGTTTTTTCTGCTTCACTCTTCCCCATTCAGAAGGCTCGTTATGTTCTTATTTCCATGTCATTAGTTGTTCCCCCGAAGAGGTTGGGGAACATTTTCAGTCTCCTCCACACACACACACACACACACACACACACACACACACACACACACACACACACACACACACACACACACACACACACACACACACACACACACACACACACACACACACACACTTAAACACGGTGATTAAAAAGAGACTCCAAGTCACACATTATGCATCTTACTTACCCATAATGCAACACGGTTCATTATGAATGTCAGCTCCTGAGCACTTTTCCCATTGGCTAATAGGCGAGGCGTAGGGAAGACAGCAGGGAAAACCTATTGGATCTGGAAACCAATTAACTGCTTCCTGCTTTGCTTTAAACACATCCGCTCACACACTGCGGTGTAGACACAGTCATGCCCGGAGCTGGATGCGTGCGCGCACGCGGACACATGCACACTCTTTTGCAAACATGGACACAGACAGATGCATCTACAACCACACACACGTATCTTCACCCTCAGACACAAGCATGCACACACACGTTGTGCAAACAGGGACTCTTACACACACACACACACACACACACACACACACACACACACACACACACACAGGGCGTCACACACACTCAACGCCGCTCATGACGATGATTATTTTAATGACCACACAGCCAGGCTGGTGGAATTTGTGACAAACTAGGTTCAAATCTCCACAGGGATGCTATCGATAATGGGAGGGGAGGCTGTCGCTCAAAGGGACGCTTGGGCGCCGACCCCTCAGGGGAAGATGAATCAATCGCCGACACGATATCTTCACCGATTGGACAAATCTCAGCAGAACAGGCTACTCACAGAGGGGTCATCAGAGGACCAAAACACGTGTCGTTTTTCTTGTTTTCAACCAGGCCTCTTCTTGGTGACTGTAGCAAGGACAATGCTAAACTCCACCTAGGTGACTTTAACTGGGCTCCTACAGACAAGTACACAGGGTGGTGGTGTTAGAAGCTGCGGTTTATTGCAAGGTTGGCAGATAATGATGCATGGACTGGTGCTCCAGGTTGCCATGCAGAAGCTCTCTCCCTGAGTGTGTGTGTGTGTGTGTGGTTATGGCTGATTTAACCTGTTGCACACTGATTACTCGACGTGCAACAGGTGTGCAGACATCCTCCACACACACTCCTAACGGGACGATGTAACAAATTAAGGATGGGCGTAGGACTCAAGAGAACGAACAGTTCACTAGTGGAAGAGTTCAAATGATGAATGGTTGGAATTTTTTTTTTCTTTGTTTTTTTCTTTGACCACCAGAGCCTTCTCTTCATCATCTTAACATACTTAAACCCATATTAGATTTAGAACGCTCAAAATGCCCACTGCTGCTGTTTCTTCCGAGAGCTTTACACTTTAATCTAGTTTTTGTTTTGAGACTTTAGGTTGGAAAAATAAAAAGTATTCTCTCTTTACTACTCCTGGTTTTAATGGATTTACCTGCCGAATAAAAATGTGACGAGCATTTGCAATTCTCTGTTTTGATGCATTTTCTTTTGTTTCATTCATCACTCTGAATTTTCTTTGGGTTTGGGAAAAAATACCTGCCTTCTCTTCTCATATTCCTGGTGACTGATTGGTTGGTTCAGGTCAGCCTCCATCGGTTCTGCTTCCTGTTTCTCGTCGTCCCTTGGCTTCTCGGTGCGGCAGGGGCAGTGTTGCTTCTTTCATGCAGTACCGAGACAGGTGGAGTCTACCAGAGTGCAATTTTGATTCTTTTTTTTTTTTTCTTTTTTTTACATACACCAGCCTTCGGCTCAAGTGACCTGGCTGACATTCAACCAAACAAGTCAACAATAACCAAGCAAACCATCCACCTCAACACATAATACAGATAAAAAATAACTACAATTTGAGATGTTTCCTTTACTTTTTATAGTAGTTTTATCGTAACATCCATAAGAGGGATGTGAATCTTTGGATTCATTTGACTTTAAAGGAGAAACACTCGAAGGCGCTCACTAACTTTGGCTGTTTATCCGTGTTGACACTGGGCACGTCAAGACGTAGTGGGAACAGTACCAAGTATCTAGCCAAAGCCAACATAAAACATTGGTTTCTTGTCAACGTCTCAGTAGAAAGAACTATAACAAGCAGTATTTTGCATCTCAAGATGTCCCAGGGATAGTAAATTGCATACAGTAGGCCAACATTGCAGGCAAAAATTCCCTAACTCTCCAGGTATATGCAAATTAGTACATGTTGCAATCCATTATGCATTATATTGCACAACTTGATCATCTGCTGCAATAGCTCAATCCCTGTTTTGTTTTTAAAACGCGTCTCATGCATCTGCTGTTTACATATTCAAACATATAGGAACCAGCAGTGATAGTAATCATCATACATCAAACATCGTATATATTTATTGCCATGGCAACCCACTTTTGCCAGACAGCAGTAGAATATTATAGGTTGCGCACAAGGCTTCTGTGTTGCAATCACGGTGGCAATCCATAATGCATCAGGCTTTTCAGTGATGGATGGCGGCTTGGAAACTCTGCCATAAACTTTCCTGTTGTGGTCAAAGTTTGAGTGAACTTCCACCTGCGCTGTATAGCGTTCTCGCCAGAAAAGCCATCGCTTCTCGTTCCAACGCTTGGGACCGTTTCGCCGCAGCCGGTGTTTAAAGAATGAGAAAAGACCTTTCAATATACCGAGGGGGTTTCTGTCACACCACTTATTATGTGGAGAATCTGGGCTGCATTCTGAACATTTTTTCCTATGGCTTCGGTAACTATACCGAGGGGACATTAGGAGTGTCCGTTAGAGGTCGAGCAAGGGGGAAATAGTGTTGAAATGAGAGAGCTCTGTGGGAGTCAGCGTTGTCGAAGGTCGACGTAAGCTGTCGATGTTATCCAATCACAACCTCCATACCTGCTTCATGGGTGTCTAATGATGTAGTCGTAAGACACCCAGAAACCCGAGCCATGCGTTGTTCACTGGGATCAGACTTTCAGTTTCAGAATGGCCCCCATCACCTGCTTTGGGAAAAAGGTGCTAGGCTGCACATGGGCTTGGTTTTCAAATTGCATTGAGTGAACTCAATGCATTGAGTCAACTCAGTGCGTGTGTGTGTGTGTGTGTGTGTGCACGCACACGCACACGCACACACACACACACACACACACACCTCCGGGCAAGTTCCCTTATTATGACCAGCGATCTGAATCTGCTAAAAATACGCAGAACTCGGAAAAAGACACAGTGTTGATTTGTTAAACCATCCTGACGTCTGAAATGACAACCCAGTCTCACGGAAATGCGTGACACTATCACGTCATTTAATCCATTCATTCGTGATCTGGGACGAGTCATTTTAATTTTTTTCGTGCCAAAAAGCACAAATTTCTAACAATATGACAGCTTTTGGCCACCCGTTTCTTCATTCACCTTTTGATTCTGAGAAATTGTGACAATTCACAAACATATTGCGCTGCTCTGTAGGGAAACCGCGACGGAAAAAAGGTAGCTGCTTCATCTCTTCTTTAAGAATGAGTTTGAAATTTGTGCTTTTGGCACGGAAAAATTGAAATTAGATCGCGAACAAACAGATGAAATGACTTGACGTGACAGTGTCACGTATTTCCGTGAGACTGGGTTGGAAATAAAGATAGGACAAACTTGAGTTTAATGGTTTCATCGCTTCGGGATGCCTCGATTTTCTTTTTGTTTGCTTGGTGATTAATGATCTTAATTTGGTCTCACTGAGGAAACAGGCACAGAATCTCTTGGGGTATGGTATGAAAATCAATTTCATCTTTCAAATGACATTGCAGATATCAGCAAAGCATTCAAAGGGACATAATATTCGACTTTGTCTGAACATTTTGACATTTGATGTTGAAATAGGTAAAATGTGACTTTGTGTAAAAACTTTGTAACAGTTTTCATCTAGATCTATACGAAAAACATTATTACAGCTGCATACCAAATGATGGAACTAAATCTGAATTTTAGATTAACATTAATGGATTCTGAAAAGACATCAAAAGTGATTCATTCCTTTCAACTCCCAATCACTTTTCAAATCCACATTTGGGCAGAGGGAGGGAGAGAGAACGGGAGGGAAAGAGAGGAGGGAGAACAACTTTCTCTCCCTCTCTTAATGGCTTTGAAGGTTGATCGCTCTATTTGGAGGTCATCCACATAAACTCTCTCCTCTAAAAATGACACACACACACACACACACACACACACACACACACACACACACACACACACACACACACACACACACACACACACACACACACACACACACACACACACACACACACACACAAGCAGTGCTACTTCATCTCAATTAACTAGTTTAGCTTCTGGTATTGACTGTGTGTGGGTGTGGGTGTGGGTGTGTGTGTGTGTCAGGACTTGTAGGCACTGTAGTTCTCTGTCAGCCTTCGAGAATTGGTGTTTACCATTCATCTCCTTTATTGCCAATGCGGCGCGTGTGTGTGTGTTTGTGTGTACAAAAGTATGTGTGTCCTTGAGAGGATGTTGCCTCTCTGAAGTGCCTCTAAGCTCTGTTACAATCCATGTTCCCTCGCAAAGCACACACCCACCTAATGTAGCCTCCTAAAGACACTCAAAAAGACACACACACACACACACACACACACACACACACACACACACACACACACACACACACACACACACACACACACACACACACACACACACACACACACACTGCGTTTTAGGACCACACAGCCAGCACTGCATCACAAACGACAGAACGATAAGACGTGTATGCTTTCTCTTTATTTTCATCGTGCGACCCGATGGTGGGAGGGTCCGTCTTGGCTCAGTCCGCGTGACCCAGGGGTTCTGGGACGGCGTTCTCGGGGGTCCGCCTCCTCTTGCTGCTCAGCATTGTCTGCTCCAGGGTGACCAGCCACTCCTTCAGGTCCTCATCCCCGGCCTTCAGGGCCTCTGGGTCCCCCTCCTCACTGCCTCCCTCTGACCCCCTTCGGGTCTGGAGGACAAAAGTATAATCTGCATTAAGTCATTTAGCTTGTATCCAAAGCAGATTACAATTAAAAAAAATAGCTGTGCTATAATTAAAATATACTGATTGATAATTAAGTGGCTCATAATTGATTACTAATTGGCTCATAATTGCATAGCTGTTGGCTCACCGACTGAGCCCACCGCCTCATCCACGTGGACCCCTGGCGGACCAGGAAGGCCAGCAGGACCACCAAGCCCAGAACCAGACCCCCATAGGCCAGGGCATCCAGCAGCCCGGTCCTCGGCCCCTCCAGCCCCTCCTGCAGCTCCTCCCTGGTGAGGTCCATGCCCACGGTGGCCCAGGCCGGCGGTCCGCAGGGAGGGGCTCCGTTGACACACTGCATCCCGCGGCCCATCCTCCTCACTGCCTTGGGGCTGTCCATGCCCCCTGTGGCCTAGATCGCTGGTCCTGCTGGAGTCTGAGCTTCCCTTCTGTTGCAGGGTTAGCCGCTTAGCTTGAACCTCTGCAGGCTGGTAAGCGGGCTAGCTTGCTCTCTGTTGCTGGGTTAGCCGCTTAGCTTGAACCTCCGTAGGCTGGTAAGCGGGCTAGCTTGCTCTCTGTGGCTGGGTTAGCCGCTTAGCTTGCCTTGTGTAGATCAGTTAGCCTGTTAGCCTGCTCTTTGACGCTCGGTTAGCTTCCCTTCCTTGGCTCTGGGGGCACGTTGCCTTCCCTTCTATAGCTCTCCTAGCCTGCTAGCTAATTTTAAACTATAACCGTTTCAATTAGCTTTTTCCCTTGAGGCAGCGGTCTGGAGACGTGCGTGTGTGTGGGGGCCTGTGCGTCGCGTGCTCAGATGAACACTGGCTCCCGGGTCCTCTGAGGGTTCTTTTTATTTCCCCCCTGGGGGAGCTTTGTGATGTCATCGCTTTTTGTTGTCACCGAGGGAAACCCCCCGGCCGTGTTCTCGGGAGGGGCCTTGTGATGTCATCGCCCTGTGATGTCGTCCCTCTGTGATGTCTCAAAAAGGAACGCCAGCGGAATCCTCTGGAGGAGCCTCGTGATGTCACCGCTTTGTGATGTCATTGTCTCAGATACCAAGTCGTAGCCCCCTGATGGCAAAAAGATTTTTTTAGAAAGAAGTGTTTTTATTGTTTTGACTGAGAGATAATGAAAAGGAATAAATATGACACATATGTAAAGCAACAGTAGAGAGGTCATGTAGGGGTGCTGGTTCTTAAAAGGCCTTACAACACAGGGCCCTGTGCGTGCGTGCGTGCGTGCGTGCGTGCGTGCGTGCGTGTGTGTGCGCGCGTGTGTGTGTACGTGTGTGTGTGTGCCCGCTCGTGTGCATGCGTGTGTGTGTGTGTGCGTGTGTTTTAGTTAGTTTAGTTTAGTTTAGTTGTATTTATTTGTCACATACACAATTGTACAGGGCAATGCATAGTGAAATTCTTATGTACCAGTCCGGATGTAATTCAACTATATAAAGTGCAAGATTATAATAATGATATGATTGTTATAATTGTGTGTGTGTGTGTGTGTGTGTGTGTGTGTGTGTGTGTGTGTGTGTGTGTGTGTGTGTGTGTCTCATCATATACATGTTCATAGAACCATTACGAACTCCCGTCGTCCTAAGGCAGGTGCATGTGTGTGTACACGTGTGTGTGTGTGTGTGTATTAACACATTAGTGTGTGTGTACATGTGTGTTTGTGTGTGTGTGTGTGTACATGTGACTTTGCCGGCGATGACTAATAATGTCCGCTGTACCAAATGTCATACGGTCACAAGCCGGCGACGTGATAGGGCAGCACCTTCCCTCCGTCCTTGTCTGGGGCAACACACGCGCACACACACACACACACACACACACACACACACACACACACACACACACACACACACACACACACACACACACACACACACACACACACACACACACACACAGGCTCAGGTGTTTTAATTTGTCACCAGCTAAATACTACATTGATTATGTAATAATCGTAACAAAAACATTGAATTCGATTTTTTCAGGTGGAGGACTTTATGATACAACACAAATGTAAAAGGGATATGTGATGCAGGCATAGTGAGTCTGGTCTCTTGTTAGGTTTTAATAGGGTCTGAATAAATACATTGTGAATGTCTCTGAAAGGCTGCATGTCACTGCTTCGACCTCCAGACAAAAGGTAATGGGTTATTCCCGCTCTACGGAGTGTATCCGTACCCCTTGAGCAAGACCCCGCCAACATGCTCCCTGTGATTCTGAATTCACTGGGATTCAATCTGGGTAACCCTCGGGTCAAGCGAATGAATACTTTTTCTTCCTTGGTTATTTTCAATTTGAAGTTATGAAGGAACGTCAATAATTCCCAAGGTAACATTCGGCGACAATAGCCGAATGACTGGACCATTCAAGGTCCAATGATACACTGCATCTTGTGTGTTATTCTCTGTACCTTGGACTTGGATCAAGCTATTGACGAGATCATGTTGTTAATCATAGCACCAACAAAACTGTATATTGCCAAGCTGGGCTGTAACGTCACGGTGAACTCCACAGGCACGTTCTGCTCGGTCAAACAAACACCACAGAACAAGCACCTTGAAGAAGCCGGTCGCTATAACTTCTTAAAAAAAACGTGTTGTTCTTTCCACTCCACAGATTGAAAAATGTGTTTAGACGTTGTCCTCAGGAGCCCTTCCTCGCTACAGTACGCCTAATGTCTGGAGGGGGTGGGGGGGGGGACAACAAGCATGGCCTTTCACCTACTCCGCACATTGCCTTCGAGAAATAACCTTTTTTGTGCTTGTTTTTTAGGACCCTCTCCCCTCCTCCTCAACCATGTTATTTTGTTCATTCTCTCTCTGTCTCTGTTTCTGTCTCTCTGTCTCTCTCTCCAAGGGGGGGAAAAGTGACCCACGT
This sequence comes from Gadus chalcogrammus, assembly GCF_026213295.1. Lineage (NCBI taxonomy): Eukaryota > Metazoa > Chordata > Actinopteri > Gadiformes > Gadidae > Gadus > Gadus chalcogrammus. The sequence goes on from NC_079430.1 coordinate 18,402,670, forward strand.
TTGGGGCTTCGATCAAGCCCCCATGTTGGCAGCGAACATTGTTTGATTGACAGATTGATTTATCAGTGCATGGTGTGTGTGTGTGTGAGTGTGCACTTGTGTTTCCATGTGCTTGCTTTGTTTTGTCTCATGTATCTTCTGGTCGTAAACAGATGGTCTCGAATAGTTTAGTGGCAACAAGGAATTCTGGGAGTGGGCTCACAGGGAGGGGTAAACAAAACACAGATTGCTCCCCCCCAAAAAAAAAAAAATTCTGCTAAACACACATACACACACACACACACACACACTCTGTTTGACAATAAGCTTATTAGTACCACATTATCTTTGCAATGTGTCAAATACTACGAAATCAACAGAAAAACAGTTCAACTGTTCAATCTGTTCAATCGTCAATTAGCAGACACTCTATCCTGAATCGACCTCAGCAATCCAGAGTGACCTCAGATTCGGGTCATTAAGGCGCAGGTAGGAGTCAGCAGCTAGCAAGGGCGCGGGCATCTCAGCGGAACCACGGTTTTTCGAAACTTGGCACCGAAGAAAAAAACCAAATTGTTTTTGCGAGCTAGACGGGGACAGAACTAAACAGACCCTGCGGTTCCCGACCGCTGATTCCAGGACTAATTGTGAGCGTCCAACGCACATCTGTGCGCCCTGCTCCACGTTCCACTCTGTAATCGAATCAGCCTGTTCACGTCAGCGCTCTGAGTGCTCGGCTACAGTTTGCTGCGACGGGGCCTTTAAGCCCCATGATGACAATTTAAAATCCAATTTCTTGCGCATAAATCTAAATCAGCACACTTTTCCGTCGCCTCACTGCTGCCACCAGTTTTATATTCTCTCTCTCTCTCTCTCTCTCTCTCTCTCTCTCTCTCTCTCTCTCTCTCTCTCTCTCTCTCTCTCTCTCTCTCTCTGAGACATACATACTCAATACAAACATGATCATTATCACCCCTTCGTTGTGCAGTCCATGTATCTCATCTATATATTGGAAAAGTGAAACACACTAGGCAGCTGTATGTCGTAATGTTGCAGGTTTACTATTGTGAGAGGGAGTGGAAACACGCCAAGGTATCATTCGTTTGAGGCCTGAGGAGACACACACACACACACACACACTGTGGCATCCCGCCCCGTAAGCCTCGGCCCGGACCAGCCCGAGGCTTGGTCCTGGACGGCGTGTACCGCCGTCACCCACCAGACGGCGACCGAGAGCAGCCCTTTCGCCTCCCCAATCAGCGTGATTGGGGGACACCTGGCCGAAAGCCGAGGAGGCAGTATAAAAGGACTGACATTTGGGCAGACCAGGGAGGAGAGCGAGGAAGGAGGAAGCGCTCGGGTCCACGAGCAGCTAGAGGCCCACGGAGGCCCTAGAGACCGCGAGTACCTTGTCTGTTGAAGCTGTCTGTAATGAATGCCTTGGATGGCTTTAACCCCCGCTAAACGTGTCGTTTATCCGTGGAACCAGGCCCAATCGAGTACCGGGTTACCACAACACACACACACACACACAGTGGCTCAAGGAAGGATAATTTGTGCACGTGCGTGTATATTTGTGTCTCAACAACAACTATGAGTACGAAAGCCTGGCGCCAATATTAGCTCATGCATGTGAGCTATAAATGAACACTCGTTCTCATCTGAGTGCTTACTTCAGTACAAAACGTTCCCTCGTCATTCTCTCTATTCATGAATGGTGTTGATTGGTATGTCGTCGTGATGCTCTGAGTCACGAACACACACACACAAACACACACACACACACAGTGATTCCGTCATTTTCCCAGTTTCTGCGGCTGGGGATTTTCGTTGAGTCATTGCCGTCAACAACTCCTGAGGCAGTGATTGGTCCCCTGGCAGGGCAGGAAGTGCCTGACAAACTGTCAAATGTCCGACAACCAATCGCGTGACGGTGTCAACATGACTTTTCAAGCCAACTGAAAAATAAAATTCAATTTTTACTCCCGAATGCAATCTATATTCCAGCTCAAATGCCAATCATTCGGTGGCCGCTTTGTTTTATAACGCGGTACTGAGTTGGGTATTGATTTTTTACTTGCCTGCCTGAACAAGCGGTGACATCGTTGAAAAGTTCAGTGATGGTTTTGTAAGAGAATAGTTGGGTATGTATATGGAGGATGACTGGTTTAAGCAGCCTCACCTGGCCCGAGTCAGACTGATTGGACTCTGGGGGTTGGGGCAGGCTGCACACCTGTTGCGCTTTGAGTAATCAGTGAGCACCAGGTTAAACCTGCCATCGCCACAGACACACACACTCACTCAAGAGACGTCTCCTGCATGGCAACATGGAGCACAAGGCCATGTATCATTGTCTGCAAGAAAATTTGCAGTTTTTCTCAGTCGCTTTGGTACATTTCTCGGATCAGAATTGAAATTCTCAAAACCTGTTCAATCTTCACATCATTGTGTCGTTTGTGCACATCAAAAAAGCAGTTTCGCATTTCTTTGAACAAGTTGCAAATGCTTTTGTAGATATAATCATGCAAATGATTACGTTCGATTCTCTGTTCTTTCCTAAATTATCAATTGCTTATGTCATGTTGATCAAAATGTATTGTAATGGGTCTCCATTGAATAGTCTCACCCCCGCAACATTTAGGCATTTGTTCATTGCATAAGTCTTTACATGCAGAATGGTTGAACAAGTCGTCATATGTCGAGCATATTTCTATACATTTCCATTAGACTTTTTTTCTAAATCTGTCCTGAATTGGTAAATTGCTACCAGGTGAATCTTGACTTTTTCTAAAGAAGGGAAATGTGTAAAGTGTTAGATCAACCCACGATCAACCAGTTTACTGGAATAGCTCAAAGGTGCATCTCCTGAACCATGAACTGGCAATTATCTATATAGCTGGAGCACAACACAATGTCACATTGTCTGAGAATTTGTGGCCCAACAGACAGGAACGTCAGGAGTTGTAGGATGCACTGTTATTCCTACAGCAATGCATGTACAGTTTACCCTGAGGAGATTTTCCTATGTTCATATTTCTAGCAATGACGAGTTCTGTTAACAAATTACAGTACAGTCAAAGCGTATATGTGAATCTGGTCCAGTCTCTTGCAATCCATCTCCCACATACACTAAGGTGTAACTTACAATTTACAATAATTGTCTTCAGAACTTAAGCGATGGTTTACATCAGAACATCCCTCCAGAGTACACTGTTATATTGACATGACTAAGAAATTTGACTGTCTTATCCGTACACAATGACAGTAGGACTTGTCATTTTGATGGCACTGACATGTTCATTGACACAGATATTTACTTTTGAGTAACAAACTAAGGATTTTGAGCAAGAGACTTGCTTTTGCATAAAATCCATGGTGTTTTGCTATTTGAACGAATTGTTTTGAGCAATGCGCTTACTGTTAAAATTTCAATTCTGATCTAAGAAATGTACCAAAGCGAAAAACTGTAAATAAAAGTTGGTGGTGATTTCCATCACCCCCACCTTAATACGAAAAAGTTTTTGTCTGGAAGAGCCCCTGTTAAAGTCACCTACAGGTGGCATGTGGATAGCACATATGGCATTTATTTGCATTGTTTTTCTGTCATTGTTATCGTGTGTGTGTGGGGGGGGGACAGTAGGAAGATAATTGGACCCCCCCCCCCCCCCCACCACAGAGTCGCACTCTCATCCACAATGCATCCCTTTCTCTCTCAGTCTCTCTGGATCTCCCTCCATCTCTCTCGACCCTCACTCCGTATCTCTTTCTACCCTCTCGCCGTCACTCTCTGGACCGTCTCTCCGTCTCCCTATGCATCTCTCCTTGTCCCCTCGGTCTGTGTCCTCATCCCTCGTTCCCTTTCTGACCTTATTCTCTCCCCCCCCCCCGTCTATGCTCTTATTTTGGAGTTCTAGATTTTAAAATAATAACACGCACAACTAAAGTAAATAACGGCCCCAAACACTGGTTGTTAAGCTAAATAAATAGAGAGAGAAACAGAGTACGTAATAAAACTGTCTGGGAGTCAGTGAATAGGCCAATCCATCGAGTCTGGGCTCCAACTGATTGTGATCTGTGAGGCGCCTGAGAAGTATTTCTCTTGTACGTTAAAGATGTGTTCAAGTTCCTGTAGGATTTGAACACATTCTTAGCAAGTCTAGGAAATCTGGAGGTGATTTTACACACACACACACACACACACACACACACACACACACACACACACACACACACACACACACACACACACACACACACACTCTTTCGGCAACTAGGGAATTTTGTTTGTCGAACCTGAGTTGTATAACTGTATTCAAAGCAACAAACTTTTTGTTGAAAAGTAATTTCATTCATTCTGCATTTTGTTTCCCATTACAGACCCAACTAAATTATGTCCATGAGAAATCCCCCCCTTGATTAAGTCTTGCATGGTTGGGTTTTGAATTCTCTAGACACTCGTAATTCCAAATTATTGGACATGTCTGCAGTGAAAAATAGTTCTGAACCATTTACAAAAAGTTACACAGTGAGAGTTTCCAGGCTTTTCTTGTTAACCCTTAATAGACCCATTTAACCATTCATCATAGGAAAAACATGTCTCATTAAACTATGGCTCTGCTCTAGTAAAAAGCAGACACATGTAACTGTTTAGTGCTGTGTTCCCTTTACCTACCGGAGCTAAGAACAAGGAATGGCTTCTCACCTAAGTTGACCACTTTCCAGTACAAGTCGGCAATATCAGTTCTAGCCAGTTGGTAATTAGTCCCATGTCTATCTGATAGGCTTTGACATGACCTCGCCAGGCGGGGTCTATGTCGCCCTAAACCAGAAGCAGTCCTGTGTCTGACTATAAACAATAGAATATAGAAATATTCAGTATTAGGCTACGTTTACATGATGAGGGTGTGAAACAGAAGACGCAAATGTGGCGTTGCGTCTTCACTTTTTACTCCGCGTTTAGACGAGCGTTTTTGGGAGGAAATCTGCGTGCATACGATGACGCAAAAGTGTGTGGTTTTCGATTGGGTATGCATGTCAGGCGGCTAGGTGGTGCTGTGATACACTATCACACAGCACCACCATGTCTAAGCGCATGCGTAGAATCTTTCTTCTTCTCTTATCTGCGCCGCGAAAACCAAAACATAATTACAAATTTCTGTTCAGTAATACTATCTGTACATGTCCTGTACATTTCGTGGAAAGACTCCTGTACGTTTATTAGAGCTGCCAGAGCAGCTTGAAGGTCCGACGCATGGAAATAATACAACATGTTTGTTTATTTCCCTGTACTGGCGCTGTATGTGACGTAAACACGTGCGCAACGTGAGCAGATCTAAACAGAGTTTTGCGTCTTGGCAGTGTAGACGGAAACGCTACGGCGGAGCGTATTCAACTTTTCCACTCTGGAGGGTGGTCTCAGATATTTGCGTTTTTAAGCCCCAAAAACCATCTAAACGAAAAGCACTTACGATAAAATATTTTGTCGTTTTTACCCGCGAGCTTCCTCGTGTAAACGGGGCCTTAGAGTAGCTACGGATTGTTTTGGGCTGGTTAATCAAGGACGGTTCCTCGTTAACTCCTTAATTGACCTTTTAACTGCAGCTGTGTGCCTAAACACAATGCAGCATCACATCCACGTCCCTTTTCCTGCTCCCCGTCTCTCGCGTTCTCTACCCAGCTGCACTGCCATCCACTATGTATAATTTCCCACAGGTGTTCTTTGGTTAAAAAGTCGAACCAAACACACAAACCCAGAGGTGCATGGAAGACGCTGATAACAGGTGTGTGTGTGTGTTGGGGTCTATCCCCTCCGCTCTCTCCGCCGTTCTCTTTATTAGCCCCAAGTGTTAGTCTGTGCACTGTTTATTGCAACGTCATGTTTTCTGGCATGAAAAGAGAGAAAATATTCCCCCAGAGTTGTGCATCGTCACTTGGATAACAAATGAGGCTGAATAAGACCATTTCAGTGGAAGCTTTTGGTGCTTCATCATTTTTTGCGCCATCATAGTTATTGCAGAGCTCCCCCCTTACCATTCCCACTCAATGCATGCTGCCTTAAATTATGTGTGTTTTGTTTGCCAATTTCTTACTACCGCGGTGAAAAATACGGAACTGCTCTGTGGTTGAGCGATTTTAAATATGAGTTATTTCGTATTGTCGTTCCCACACTCAGCGGTTCAATAAACTGATGAGCACTTTATGCAATCGCTTTTTTCAGGTTTTCTGGAAGAGCATCGACTGAGTCTGCTTTTGAAGCGGGGTAAGTCTAATGAGGATTTCACATTTATGAGGCTCTTCCCCAATTTTTCTCTCAGCAGATTCAATTACACAAGTTGCCATGAATCAACAGCAATCGTCTCTTCATAAAAAAATGCTTTTCCCTATTGAAACGTGCCAAATACGCAGTTAGCTTGGAAAGCTATCAAGCCAACAAGTAAACTTGAACTTGAACTTAGCTCAATTTAGCTGTACAGTAGCCTAAATTACAAATAGATTCATTGTTCACAACTGGCCTCACCTTTAACCTTTATGTCAATCTCCGTTCCATATTCAAATATAATTTTGACAGATGCATAAAATGTGTAAGCAAACCCCCTGTTTCAGTTTAAATTTGAACTCTATACAAAAAGACTGGGTTGAAGTTCTGGGAAGGAAGGGGAGATGCTGTTAACACTATGGCCGACGGCATCTTTGTGATACCTTTTTTATTTAGCCGTTACGCATGGCTGAGTGTGAGCACTATAATAAGCTGTCTAAAATGCGCAGCACACACCATGGCGTTATACTATAAGCGCCCAGGGAGCCGAACAACCTTAAACGGCGGCCCAGACAGCGCCTTAATCCAGACCTTCTAAAGAGATCTAAACCATCCAGGAAAAAGGAAGAGGGGGACCGGTTTGCAGACAAAGACTACAAAGTTTTAGTTGTACTTCTATTACTCAACATCCGGTGACGTCACCGAGCGGTTACGTTGTCGGGACCTCGTTCTGAAAGGTTCATCCCCCAATGTGCACACAGACTACCGACGCCCTTGGGTAGATGTCCTGACTCATCTCACTTTACTGTCTCCTCGGATAAAAGCATCTGCTGAAAGACCGGTATGAGCGAAGACGAGCCGTTGGCTGTGAAGGTGGCGAGAGTGTCATTCTTTCCCTCCCAGAATAATTCTGTACACAGGTTGTTTCAAAAGCCAGCCTTGGGGGGACTTCCGCTGAAAGTCTGGGACAGAACATTTTTTAATGCTGGCGGTAACTAGAGCGTGCAGTAATTACCAGGAGGATCCACTGGTATGGTCCAGCATGGGTCCATCTTGAGAAAAAAACTGATTTATTATATTCCTCATTGAGGCAATCAATCAAGCTTTATTCGTAGCAGCGCTTTCTGGGCAGAAAGCAGCCAAACAAAGTGCTTGCTAAGAGCAATAACAAAACAAGAACAAGACGTGCGTTTGTTCAAATGAAGTTCGAAAGAAGTGGGAGTCATAGAGATACGTTTAAAGAGTAGATTTGAAAAAACAACGATTATACACGACTTGAGTGCAAGAGAACAATACTAAAGAGGCACATTTTAAGATGCTGAGTATGTTTTGAAGACCGGTTCCAGACGCAAATGCCTCCTACACTAAACGTTTCCTCTGTGTAGGTGGGAAGGAGAAGTGTTGAGCAGTAGATACAATATATAAATAGTGAGGAATTGATGGAAAATGTTGTGTGTGTTTGTGGATGGTTTAAGCAGCCTCACCTGGCCCGAGTCAGCCTGATTGGATTCTGGGGCTCGGGGAGGCTGCGCATTGAGCAATCAACATGAACAGGTTAAACCGGCAAACACCACACACACTCAGGCCACGTTTATACGTAGCAGGGTATTTATAGAAACAAATATTTCCCCCCCTCCGTCTTCAAAAATAACATTGTGCACACAACATCGTTTTCAAAAAACTTGTCTTTTACATCAAAACGCATAGATACACCGTCGAGCGCCATTATAACTATGCCAAACCTATGGGCGGCGGTGTAGGGAGAAGGATAAAGCCATGCAAGCCAATCAGAATCCTCAGAATCAACACCAACGAATAACACGAGCGTCTTCCTGTAACAAACAAACTGTATACATAGGGCGCTCATATGACGTTAAGCATTTCCTGGCACATAATGTGAGGCTTCAGAACCTAAAACCCCGTTTCCCCCCGTTGACACGACAACACATAACCGGCGTTTTCAGAAATCTCCACTTTGGCCGGAGTTTTTAGAAATGATCGTTTTCTGCGATAAAAACTGGGTTTTCGTGTAAATGAGAGGCCAAACCGCGTGGAAATATCAGCGTTTTTTCCTTCGTGTAAACGGGGCCTCAGGGAGAGATCTTCTACAGGTCACAGGGTCACACCAGTTCATGTATAAAGATCAGCATACAATAAACTTCGGCTTAAGCTTCGACATCGCCACCATGCGTCCTTGTCTGGAGGAGCTCAGTAAAAGGTAGGTTGCTTGAGGCTTTTGCTGCATTTGTTTAAAAGATGCAACATGCCCGTGCGACCATGCACAAAAAAAAAAACAAAAAAAAAAAAAAAAAACCCTGAGCTCAGCCAGACGTCTTTGTATGTCCCATCTCTTTTATCTCCTCTCCACCCCCCGGCTCCACTGTCCTCCACACTCCACACTGCTCCCCGGGTTTAATCGTCCATCATGGGAGACGGAGAGTCATCCACCCACGCTGCTTACTCAAGACAGCCTGGTGGACACATGGCTGGAACACGAATTGGGGCATAAACACACCCTGCTCCCTCTGGCTCACACACACAGACAATGCTCTCTCTCTCTAACTAACTAACACACACACGCGCACACACGCACACGCACGCACGCACACACGCACGCACGCGCACACACACACACACACACCACACAACATTTACTCACTCACACACGTACGTGCATGCACACACACTCATACAGTGGCTCGCTCGCGTTCACACACACACACACACACATAACATGGGCTTGTTTTACGCACGTACGTGCATGCGCATCCACACCAGAGCACGGTGCAGCCCCATGCAGAGCACACCACCCGCAGGCCCGATGGATGAAGTAAAAAGTAGCACAAATGAAGTTTGCAGGGTCTCTCCCTCCGTCTCTCTCCCTCCGTCTCTCACCCTCCGTCTCTCACCCTCCGTCTCTCTCCCTCCGTCTCTCTCCCTCAGCCCCTCTGCCCCTGTGTCTCCCCCTCCCTCAATCTCTCCTCCTCCTTTTGTCTCTCATCTTTTTTGCTTTGTTTCCTCCATCTCTGTCTTCCCCTCTGCCCTCTCTCCTGTCCACACATATACTCTCTCGCTGTGTGTGTGTGTGTGTGTGTGTGTGTGTGTGTGTGTGTGTGTGTGTGTGTGTGTGTGTGTGTGTGTGTGTGTGTGTGTGTGTGTGTGTGTGTGTGTGTGTGTGTGTGTGTGTGTGTGTGTGTGTGCGCGCGCGTGTGGTTGGCTTTTCGCTTTTTTCAGGTAATTGTATTTCTCGAAACTGAGTCAGTGTTTGACGCGACATTTGTACCCCTCACCGCTCCCGCGCACACACGCACGCACGCACACACACTGACACACAGACACACACAGACCGACCGGCCTCCGTTCACCCCCAAGCACTGAAAAAGTTTTGTTTTCACAAAAGTTCCACTCCTTAGTTCAAAGCTGCGAATGCCCCCATACCTTTTCCCTAATAGACGGATAGACCGGCTCTCCCCCCCCACATAACCTCCATCGTTAATTGTTGATTCATTATAGTCACAGCTTTCTTTCCTCCTCCTCCCACTCCTCTCCCTCATCCTACCCTCCCCCCTCCCTCTCCCTCTCCCTCTCCCTGCTTGTATTGGAGGAGAGAAGCTGTGATACTTCTGACAGCATTACAGAAAGCCATTGTCTGTGTTTTCCGTTAGATGTCATTGATAAAGGCCTTTTCTATGATGGCATAAAAAAGCTTCACTCGTGTGCCCTCAAAACTCTGTATCCGACTCCATTTTGGATTGTCTGATTAAAAAAGAATCGCGTTTGTCTCCCACCTCAGAGGATCCTTTCTTGAAAAGGTAGGAAGAGATTTGGAAGATGAACTTGTCGAAGTACTGGATGAAGATGTCTGGGATGGTGCATTAACCAGAGTGAACGACAGTGCCTCGTGTTCCAGGCTAACACTGAAAAGATTTAAGGTTGTCTACCGCATTTATTCCAGTGTCACCGAGACTTGTAATAGATGTCCGATCACACCAGAAAACATGACACGCCATTGTTGGGTCTAGACTTATGGTAACTTATGGTAGTGTGCAGCTATTTCGTATACCTGGCTGAGGCTTTAAACACTGTTCTTTTCTTACCTGTGCAGAAATTGAAATCTTTGGACTTATTCCCAGGCAGCAAACAATTAGAAGGAAATTATGTTGTTAAACCTGGGGAAAATTAAGTATAGCTTGGAGGGGATAATCTGGAAAGTGTTTAGGGCCCCACAATTACTTGTGTAAATGAAATACCGTACAGGATGATTGAAGCACTCTCTATTATTGCACACTCTCTCAAGACATTTACAAATAATTTAGGTAGTAACGTAGTTTTACAAAAATAAAACGTGGATATATAGCCCATATACAAAATAAAGTGCGGGCTCACGCTGTACTGCACTGCCCCCTGCTGATCTCTTTTGAGATCTGCATCCGTTTGCAAATTGTTTTTCTTATATTGTTCTCATTTCATCTCCTTCCCTTATTTATTTGTCCGTGGTTACTGTTGCACAAAACCATTAAAACCAACGCACACGCACACACACACACACACACACACACACACACACACACACACACACTACGGTGTTGTCATAAACAAACGAAAAAGCAATATCCATATAATCTCTTCCGGGACATGAACTATAAACGCTTTTCCATTTTTTTTCACTAGGTGCTCATGCTTATTCTCAACACCCGAGCAAAAGGAAAATGTCTATTTCCAGAGCGAGAGAAAACACTGTAATCCATCTGCTCATTATTGAATCAACACAGAGCAAACATCATCTCGCCTGTCGCCCACTGTATAGTCAGCGATACGAGAACGAGACAAACGAGCGGATGAATGAAATGGAAGCGATAAGAGGAGGGATGGGCGTGGCCCAGCCTACGTCATGTTGTCATCATCAGGGGGAAGCGATGCCCACGCCGCTGTGCCACCGAGGGATTTAACAACTTCAATAAAAACAGGCAGGCACCCAACATCTATTAAGAAAGAAAAGCTGGTGGCTAGAGTCGGTTATTACATTAATCGGATACAATAAGCTAGTGGCCTATACAAAAACATATTTATTCCGAGGACGTGTGTATTAAAGTACCCTTATATCCTACTTTGCATCCATACATTCATGCGTGGAGCCCAGTGGGAATAGAAGCTGATTGGATGGATGGATGGACTTGATTTATGCAAGATAATGCAACAGAAAAAAACAAATGAAAGATAAACCTCATAACAAGCGCATTAAAACAATAGGCCTGCAGAATTGGTTACAACAGATAATTGCGGAAAGCTTTCACAGTGTAGCCTTCACAGCCTCGTTGCCATCCTCCGATTTTAATGATGAGCGCTAATTGGTTTGGGGGGGGGCATGATCAAACCCTTTTGTGTGTCCACTCTGTTACTCTGTCCCTGTCATCAGTCAGCATGCAACAACCTCATGCAACCCTTCCCCGTGACAATACAGCTTTTAAAAAAAAAAGTTGACCCAACCAATCACAGTAGAAATGCCCAGAAATGATACTGGAACAGTCCAAATTGAAAGTGTCCCTGCAGGCAGGTGCAGTCGACTCGAAGCAGACATTCTCACTGAGCCTTCAACTGGCTCATAGCTCACGGGGGACGATGGCATTTCCAACAAATGACACAGAGTACAGCTCTTAAATCTTGCCAACAGCACCTTTAAAGTTCGGCATTGATTAATTGGCTTTTCAGTGTTTAGTTTGTCGTCGTTATGCATACACGCAAGTAGGCCTACTTGTAAGAACAGAAAGTCTCCCCCTGCTGACCCTTGATGGTTTAGGGTGGTTTAACCCATATTTCTACTATCCCCACTCCCTATCAAGCCTTCACCTTTGTGACTTCTGTTGTGTATCTGTGTTTGCATAGTGTCTTGAGTGTTAGTAAGTACCCTACACAACAATAAAGTGACTTTGATTATCATCAGGACAACTCGCACTCTCCACAAGGCCTCGACCAACATTCAACCTCAGCCACTCCTATATAAAAGCCTGAGGCGTTACCATGGTTACGGAGGCCGACCGGAACAGAATGGTCAGAAAACAATCGAACCGAACTGGACACGGCGGGCGGCCTCCTCACAGCCGAGGAGTGTCCACCGGGCTCAGCGAACAGTCCCCCCCCCCCCCCCCCCAATTATACTGGAGGGGGCGTGGGGGGAACAGGGTAATGTTATTTCAAGTTTGGCTTCTTGTGCATTTGTGGAAGACTTTTGCATGGGTTTTATACTTTGGAGTAGATTAGAGTGCATTTCTTGATTGCTGAGTAGTCTATCTGTCAGCTGGATAGAATGTGACAGTTAATATTGGACCCTTTAAAACAAATGCTTACAAATTCTCTCTCTCTCTCTCTCTCTCTCTCTCTCTCTCTCTCTCTCTCTCTCTCTCTCTCTCTCTCTCTCTCTCTCTCTCTCTCTCTCTCTCTCTCTCTCTCTCTCTCTCTCTCTCTCTCTCTCTCTCTCTCTCTCTCTCTCTCTCTCTCTCTCTCTCTCTCTCTCTCCGCCCGCCCAGACTCTTGAAGTTAATCCGGAAGAGAGAGAGCGCTGTTCCCCATATGGCGGCCATTTGTTCCTCATTATTTACTAAGTTAATTTGCTCCTTCGCCTCCCACCTGCTCCGCTCTTCCGCCGTCCTACTCCTCCCCTAGTTACTGTTGAGTCACTGAGCAGACGGGTTCATCCTCAGAGACCTACGGGGAATCCAGCACCAGCTCATTATGGGATAGGAGGCTTTTTCCACACAGGTTAGGCTGCGTGCTGACACCAGGGAATCGAACCTGTGGGCTGGGAGTAAAAACATAGCCAGCACACACGAGACATACTCAGTGTGTGTGTGTGTGTGTGTGTGTGTGTGTGTGTGTGTGTGTGTGTGTGTGTGTGTGTGTGTGTGTGTGTGTGTGTGTGCTTCTGCAGGGTAATTATATGAAAAACAGGAGACTGTCCAGAGCTAGTTAGCTATTGTAGCTCTAACTAAATTAGCCACTGACACGAAAGGCACCCTCCTGTGTGGGAGGAGACAAAGGAAGATTAGCAGAGCACTATGATTAAATAAGGTTACACAAAACTGTAACACTCCAAGACAAAGTTAACAGAAACACACACTCATGCCCATTGTTAAAAAATACAGATGAAATTGCTTTTTCAGTATGTAGGCCTATTGAAAAAACTAATATCTTGGCCATTTTCCGTTCAGTTATATATTCGCAGCATGACGCTATATTTATAATGCGTGGCGAAGAAAAAAATAATCTTACGAGGTAATGCAAAAGTATGCATGAAAAATGAGTTGTAGTCACGGCATACGCATACACACAAGCACACGCACACGCACACGCACACAGACACACACGAACACACACACACACACACACAGTCAATACATTTGCATTTGCTGTGTTACCAAGAGGGGGTGCTATGCGCCATGTCACAGGTCAGCAGGAACACTGTATACTGTTTAATATATTCTGTGCAGTATTACTATACAACACAGTGCAGTGGGACGCAATGAAACTTTTACCTAACACTTGGAAATAAATATAGGCCTAGGTCTTAGTCTTTAATAGACTTGAATAGGCCTACAGAAGTAATCATGAACGTCAACGAGCCTCAGTTTGTACTCATAGGCCTACAGAATATTAACTTGAAAACAGATCCAGATACCTATACAATTCGATTATAAGCTGGCGGCAATCTCATTAAAAGGGAATTACACAATATAGGCTCATCTTTCACCGTCCTATAGGATTGAGGAGGAGGTAATTGCTTGAGAATTGCGTGTGCTTGTGTGCGTGTTTGAACTGACGTGACGTGTGTTGGTAATGGCCTGGGTAGGTAGCATATGTAGTAGTATATAATGTAGCATAATATAACCTATCATATTTTTGTTCGCCACCAGGTATCGCTGTTGAGGTGCACTTCGTTTGAACGGGAATCCCAAGCACTGCCTGACACACCGAGGCTGCAAGACTAAAAAAGATAAAAACATTTACAACGGAGTTGAAGTATTAACGTCGTACAATAATTTCGTGCCATTCTGAGTCTTTTATTTGAAATTCCATGCTTTAACCACAGTGACTCAGTAGGCTACAATATTGAATGTTAGACAATGGATCCGCTTGGTCATTAAATAAGCCCTCAGAGTTAGTACACTGTTTTATGAAATTAATAATATGTATTATTAGTATCTTGGCGTGGCACTCTGTCAGCTGCTTTAGCTTGGGTTGCCATTCCCTATTTTTAGCACACATTTTAATTGTGTCATCAATTGCACATTTGTGGAATTGATCTCAAGCTTATTACTAATGAGTGATTATTGAAATTGCTACAGCCTGTGAAGCTATTATGTGCCATCATTCGATTTCGACACGCGTTCTCAATGGACCAGAATTCTCCAATTATTCTGAAAGCATTTCCCAGAGAAAAGACTTCCATATTTCCAAGACATTAAATATTATTGTATAGCCATATAGGAGAAATTAGTTTTCAGTGATATTTGACACCTTTCAATATATTGACAGTAATACATTACTGTCACTATACTATTTACTATTTCTAATTCTAGTCCTTTTGAAATGGAAATATCCCTGCTGCATGAGTGTATAACGTTTAGGGTTCTGACTCCCAGCAGGCGAAAGGGACTGGGTTTGAACCTCACCGTCCCTTGAGCAAGATGCCCGGACACCACTCTCTGCTCCTTAAATACTTGAGATTGAATTCACTGCAAGGCGTCTTGGATAAACGAGGATACAAAATGAATCAATCATAACATAAAACAATAACAGGAAGCCTGAGCGTTTGATAAACACGAGAGAGAGAGGCTTGCGATCTAGTGGTAGAGACGGTAAACCGAGTGTTCACCTCGATCCCTGCCGCGTAATAACATGTTATTAGACTGAATGCCTCCATCATTCACTTGAACAGGCTGTTGAGTTTGTGTGTGCGTGTGCGTGTGCGTGTGTGTGTGTGTGTGTGCGTGTGTGTGTGTGTGTGCATATCCATATGTGTGTATGCATGAAACTATGTGTCTGTGTTTAACTGTATGAGAGTGTGTGTGTGTGTGTGTGTGTGTGTGTGTGTGTGTGTGTGTGTGCATTGTTGCGAGTGAAAGTGTGTTTTATGTGTGTGTGTGTGTGTGTGTATGCATGTGAGTATGCATGTGTGTGTGTCTGTTAGTCAGTCTGCCTCTGGGCGCATGCGTCTGTGGGCGCATGTGTGTGTGTGTGTTTGTGTGTGTGTGTGTGTGTGTAGGCATACGTGCATGCGTGTGCGCGCGTGTACGTACGTGTGTGCCCGCATAATGACACGTCCCCCCAGGGCGACTGTGATACTTGCAGCAGCAGCATCAGCAGCCCGGGCCCAGTACGTCTCCGCCCTCTGCCTTTCAACTCAGCAGCTCAGCCTGAGACTTCCTTCAGTGCTCCAGAGCCCCTCCATCACCCCGTCCCCCCTGTGGAGCAGTGAGTCTCTCCCAGGCCCCGGGGCTCGCTAGCAGCGGCCCCTCAGAGCACCAGCAGCGACGGGCCCCGGAGATGGAGGCCCTGGGCTGGCCCTCCCTCCTCACACCCCGACCCGCTGTGCCTGGAAACACGAGGCACTGTGGTCCTTGTCTCCATACGGGCACCGAAGCTCTGGAATGACTTGCCTGAGGAAATTAGGTTGACTGAGTCACTGCCTAATTTTTAAATCACTCCTCAAAACCCACTTTTACCGGAGAGCTTTTCCAGATTTCATTTGAGCCTGCCTTTGTTTTTATCCTGTCTTCTTTCTGTACATCACTTGTATTTTATGCTCTTTGTTTTAATTTAGTTTTTATTATTCAGCACTTTGTAACAGTGTTTTGAAAAGTGCTATAGAAATAAAGTTTATTATTATTTTTAATATTGTGAAGCAAGTGTAACCGAGAATGATGACGGGAAACGCTCTTAATCACTGTGTCGGCTTGTTTTAAAAAAGAAGTGGGATGAGGATTTTGACTTTTTGAGACAATGGACCCCCTTCACAATGGTTTGATCGTAGGACAATGGCAGGTGTGGTTCGTACCGCTAATCGTGGGTCTGCTTCTGTTATAGGCCTCCGCGTTGCACACTCTGATTGTGAAGATTGATCGGATGAACGGTCTTCGGGAAGGTTGAAGGTCAGGCTTCTAAAGCAGGAAGTTGAGGTTGACGTGTGTGTGTGTGTGTGTGTGTGTGTGTGTGTGTGTGTGTGTGTGTGTGTGTGTGTGTGTGTGTGTGTGTGTGTGTGTGTGTG